>NC_046157.1:37265151-37447651 GCF_011064425.1 Rattus rattus | reverse complement strand
ATGGCAAGTGTGTGTGTGTCATGCCTTCTAAGCTGTTGCATTATTATACTCTGTAACTGTGCCATCGTCTCCCTTCCCTTGTCCTGACATTAAGGACTTCAAGATCATGTTCATTGTAGGAAGACTGGTTCAGAAATTACTTTGTTATTTTCAACTTTGTTTCTGAGTTGATTATTTTTTAAATGTTATTCTGTCTGTGTATAAGTTCCTAGGGCTCCATTCAGACAGTGGCAGAGGCTGAATGACTTAAGTTTTTGAATTGTGATTGGAGCAATTCTAGAAGCTAACAGCCCAATATGGAGATGTTATAATTTTGGCATCTTCTGAAGCTGACCTTCTTAGGTTCTAAATAACTTGTTGCTGGGTTCTCACCTGGCCTACTGTGTGTACAGGCCTCTGCTGTCTTTTTGTGTATAGACTGACAACTATCACAATACCAGAATACATCAGGTTTCACTTTACCAGGTTCCTTTTAGCTTATCTCCCTATTGTCCCCGTTCAAATAAAAAAGTTAAATTCTGTGGTACCTGAGAAAAAATTATCAATAAATGACTTTGAAAAGATAGAATTCATTCTACAATAAAACAAATCCAAATTCTGTAAGCACTGTGATTAATTTTGCATTTTATATCATATATTTTTTCTAGAATACAAAGAACATTATCAGATACATATATATCAGAACATAATACACTATACAATTATACATATATACATATATACAATTATATATGATAAACATTTTCACTGATCACACAATCAATAATGTCAAGCAGCATAAAGCATATGAAGTAAGAATTTATCTTCGTAAATTTATAAGAGAGGATCTATACGACGGATTTCAAACTCTAAAACCACCTATTTTAAATTCTTATTTTTACTATGAGTAACTTTTGTGAAGTTGAGTAAGGTAGATCTTGAGTGTTAGGAAATATAAGCCTTTTCAGAGTCTGGTATTTCAATCTTTTAAGGAATCTAAGTTCATAACTCAACTGTAGATCTTTGGTCATTTTAGATTTTGTTATTTTTTTTGTCAATCACTTTGCTACTCTTCAGTATGTAACATTTGAAAATTACTTTTGATAATATATAAATCATAAATATATGAAAGTTAAGCTAGACATTGTTTTATTGATTTATAATTTTGCCTGTTTGTTTAGGAAAACTGAATTAACCACAAGCTCATGGCTAATACATTACAACAATAAAATTGTAATCCAACCCTTTCCTATACTTAAAGGCTACATTTATCTAAATTATCTCTTCACATCTTCAACTTAAATTTTACATTAGATAGCATGAGTAGACATAATTATCCTCTATTAAACTTTGGGCAATGGTGGCACACTATATTTCATATTTCTTTTCTAAAGTGAAAAATTGTATAAAGAATTGATATTACAAACTCTACTTTAAGATACAGAGTTTCCTACACAATCAAGATCTGCAAATATGTATTTATTTATGCACTTTAAAAAATCTGGGAAACTGGAAAACTTTTAATTAATACATTAATTCATTATTTTACATGCCAAAATGTTGCTCATCCCTCAACCCCCCACACAGAGTTCTTCCACCTTTTCCCTCTCCCCTTCACCTATGAGAACCCCACACCATGCCTTGCAGCTTGCATTATTCCTGGTCCTTTGGGACTCTCTCCTGTCTCACTTATACTTGATCCTTCCTTCCTTTCCCCTCCTTCTCCCCTCTCCAACCTAGATCCCTCCCTCCCTCTGCCTTCCATCATTATTTTGTTCTCCCTTCCAAGTGAGATTTAAGCATCCTCACTTGGGCCTTTCTTCTTGTTCAACTTTCTAAGGTCTGTGGGGTGTTTCACAGGTATTCTGTACTTTTGGATAATATCCACTTATCAGTGCCTGCATACCATGAATGTTCTAAATCAAAGTATTTTTCTTTGGTGAAACTACAATAGGAAATCAAAGAATCCTGTTAAAGACTCTGAAGCATTGTTCCTGGATTTAACTGGAAGGGACCGTGAGACCATAAACAAGCTGGGGCACCTGAATACCTGACAACAAGAAGAAGCTCTTATCTCTATAGCTGCAGGAATCTTGTGCTCTCCACAATTAGATTATGTCTATTAATTACTGGATTCTTCAAACATAATACTTTTCAAATGATCAGTCATTTCTGGATTGGTAAAACTAAGCCATAATGGAAATAGAATAGGTGAAACAGTAAGCCTACATGTATATACTGCGTTAATTTTCTTTCCTGTGGACCTGTTACATCAACGATGAAAACTGATTACCCAAACTCTATTCCCAGTTTAACTACTCAGTAACGTTTAAACAATTTTATGTATTACGTTGGTTTTATGGATCCTTCTATTCTTGATAAAACATCTTGATAGGTAAGACTTGACAAAATCTCATTATGCTAATCTGGTTCAAAATTGATAAAAATAAACAATAAAAGAAACAAAACACAGTGATTTTTCATCTAACAAATATTTATTGATACCAAAAATATGTTAAAACCGTAAATGCTTGTAGAGTGTCCATGTAATGTTTTTGAGAGTCCACATTCTATTTGGTTGGTATGTCCAAATTTGGTATGAGAGTTTTTACTTCAACTTATTATGTTTTATTTTGTCATATTTTATTGTTATCTCTTAGAAGAAGCATTTCTCCCCTACAGAGAGACAGAAATGGAGTGGATATGAAGTAGAAGGGAGATGGGGAAGAAATAGGAAGAGTCTGGGGAGGATAAACTATAAAAAGGATATTCTGTAGGGGAAAAAACAAGATAGGAAAAAAGAAATGCATCATCGGGCTAGGAGAAGGAAAAACCAATTCAGTTTACTGGCTTTGTCTTTCAGAAGATCTGCATTCAGTTTCCAGAAATGACATGGTGGCATATATGCATCTATATGTTTGTTTCCAGGACAGACACTGTCTTCTACCTTCCATAAGCAAGAAACAAACATATGGTGCACATACACAGGCAAGCACTGATACATGTAAAATAAAAATCTTTAGTGAAATGTTTTTTAACTTTTTAAATGGAAATTGAAGTAGCCCTGTCACTTAACAATTATATTCTAATGGTGATTGAGTCACATAATGTTGTAAACATCTTAAAATGTCCATAATGTTTTTATATGACCATGTACCAAGGCAATATACTGTTTCCCCTTTCCATTTAATGCAAAGTCTGTCTTAATAATTTGACTCTGTGATTACCTTGTAAGCTGTTTTGACTAATATAAAATATGCTGACATTCACCAGAATGTGGTTCAGAAGAAAACTTCATAGTCTTAGAAGTATGATAAGGGGATATCCTCACCCACACTCAATATGGCATAACAGGGCACTGTCGCATGTATGTTTGTTTTCTTTGGGGATTATCCTCACCTACAGAGTAGTGTGAAGTGCTGAGTAGCAAAGTGTGTGTGTGTGTGTGTGTGTGTGTGTGTGTGTGTGTGTGTGTGTGTGTGTGTGTGTGTTTGAGGGGCAGGGTTGTATCCAAGAGAGGATAACTGATGAAGTACTTCGCCAACCCAGAGAGTAAGAGCCATGCTACATTGCTCATTGCGGCTTTGTTTGCTTGAACCCACTGAATCAGAGACCGGAGGATACCCTACAGTGTTTAACAGCATAATGTTAGAAATTTTAAATTAAGATTATTTATTAAAAAGTCTTGTTCATGATGACCTAAGATGTTGTGAAGCTCAGCAGTGAAGAGTAGTGTTTATAAATATGAAGATTGCTTATGCACGTAGGATCTATCTTCTGGTATGCAATTCAAAGTAGAATTAATGGCTAGATCTGGAGGTGAGACAAAAGCAGTTGAGAAAGGGAAATCAAAAAACCTATATATCTGAGAATAAGGACATAGAATAATATCATCGAGTATTTATTCCAAAATAACTGAATAATTGTAATGAGAGTCTTTTTTTCTTAGTTTAATCTCAATGGCTTGGTTATTTCCCCTTCAGAAAAGCGCTATTAACTCACGCTGTGGGGGAAAGATAACTTTTGACATAATTTAATAATTTACCTGGGTGAAGTAAGTTCTTTACCATAGCTTTTAAGGGTTTTAAATGTAAAACAAAAGCAAAAATAAAAACAAAAAACAAAACAAACAAACAAAAACAAGAGTAAGTTCTGAAACTCTAAGCCCTTAACTTTTGCTCTCAAGAGCCAGCTAAGGAGATGTTAGGATAATATAGTAGATATAGCGTAAAGTTCTGAAAAATGATTAAAATGTTTCACAGATCATACATTCTGATTTGTTTTATTTTGTTTTGGCTACGAATGCTATGATCTAGACAGGAACCCTTTCCGATATTATTGTTCAAATATTTTAATCACGTATTTCTCCATAAGTGAGTGATTACTTAGTACAAACCTTCCCAGTTGTACATGAGGACACGTTTTCAGAAGGGTCTCCATAGCAGACAGTGATGCCGTTCAGGATAGAATGTAGGGCACTCGAAGTCTAGCACTGTACTTTAGCAGCAGTTGCTCTGATGATTAGCAGGAGGTCCAAGACTTGAGGACACCTCATCAGGGGCCTCTTAGCAGTCTCTGGAGCTGCCTTGCCTCATTAAGCTTTTGTCTGAAGCTGTCCTTAAGACTAAAGTCACCCTGACACCCAACTCTCTTCCTGAGGCTGGTGGTTAATAGGACAGCTAACAATGGACTTTATTTTTTGAGTGCTGCCTCTTCTTTTCTCTGTGTCTCATTGAAATAATTTAAGTAGCGTGAATTTAAAAATCTTACAAATTTCAGTCCTTAATATCAACCACTTAGTACTGCTTTGCCATAGACCATTCTAACAAGGCACTTCACAAAATTCTTTAAATATGACAGACAAAACTACAATTCACAGAAAGAAAGAGAATATGCATATTTTCAACTATTAGGTTTTCATACAGCATTCTAGGAAGCATTTTCCCTTCAGTTTCTGTTAAATGAGAAGCTTAGAGCCAGGCTGAAGAAAAGAGTCCTGAACGTTCACTGTGGATATCGTGCCATGTTACTAGCCTTTGTTTTAATGACAGACCTGGTCACATGACGGGTTTAAAAATAAAAGCATGCTGACCTAAGATCCGCAAACTCATTTTTAATTTAAGATGGGTATTTGTTGTACTTTTTCAATGGTTGAATTTTAGAGTTTTTCTTCCAGGATGGGATCATTGGAAAGAGAAAAGCTTTTTCTTCCCCCTCTCTCTACTACTCCCAAGCCTATTAATCCTCTTTTTGAGATGCTGTTCATGCAAAACCTAGTGTGAGAGGATAAGGGAATCATGATACGGGAAAATGTCAGCAGAAAATGATCTCTTTCTACATTTACTTGTACTCACCGACTGCCAATGTGGTTCTGCATCATACCTTGCTTTCGTCTGACTTGTTATGACTAGCATTCCAGTGCAACAGAAATGGGATGAGGCATCGCCTACCCTGAGGCCATTTACAGCTTACAGTCCTGAGGCTCATTCCTTTCAGAGAGCTGTATGTAGACAATACCCAGCTTTCAGGGACACTGATGCATACAACCCTGCATTGCGAAGATGGACACGGAACTACAAAAGAACTGTGATATTTCACGTTTGAAGCATTCGTGTAGCTTTATGCTTTGTGGAAGTTCTGAATTCATTACCAAATAGAGCCTTTCAAAATCAACTCAAAGAGTTGCCAAGGGATAATTTAGGGAGGGGAGAAAAAAGAAAACACACTTGTTTGGAGTTAAAACAATACTTCATTTTCAAATAAAATGCCAGTTGAAAATTACAGATGGAAGAGGGAAATGATTATATTTTTTGACTGGGTGTCTACAGACACAGTGCTTTTGTGATGCGATGGGGTTTCCTCAGGAAATGTATATGAAGGCAAGAGTGAGAGGTGTGTGTGATTTTTTTTCTATTTAGGGGTGTTTTGTCCATGACTGAAGGAATGTGTGTGGATACTTCTGCATGTCTATTTCATAGACATCATTCTAATTGCTTTTACAGCTTTTCTTATTGACTTGTCTGGACCCAATTTGACTAACAAGTTTGCTCACCTTTCAACTTCTTCAATGTTTCTCTCTGCTTTGAAACAACATAAATTTGGCTTCCTCATCAAGCAGCTCATTTAGCTGCAGCTTGATTGCAAGTAATTTGCCCTAAGTAGCTCCATCTTTTAATTGTTTCTTCCTTTTTCCAATCTATAAACTGTAACTTCAGGCAGGCCATTTTGCCTTACCATTTCCCACTAGAAAAGCATATTTAATACTCCTCAACTCCTGTAGCTCTTGGTGTCCTTTACCACATGGACAGAAGGAATAGACTTGCATGTATCTCTAATTGATTTTAAAAATCCACAAAATTTTCATGTCTGGAAAGAAGAAAATTAAATACAATTTTAAAAAAGGTCACTGCTATGTCTTTTCTTATAAAAGCACTCATAAATAGAAAAGGAAATATATATATATATATATATATATATTCTTTTGTTTTAATATGAGGTTAGAAATTCCCAGCTTCTTACTTTATTCTTTGGTTAATAATTGTTACCCAGTCCTCTTTGCATTGAAATTGTATTCTCCACAGAAGATAAAACTAATTATACCATAGAGACAAAACACTTTTAGAAGTGAATTTGTTGATAACTTTTCAATTTTATTTACTTTTGAACTTAATCTCTTCTACATTCTGATTTTATGCTCATAACCATATCAGCTAGATTAGCCTGGCATTCATTAATACATTCCACATGGATAAACTATTTTCTTTCTGTGTATGTTTTAAATTATTCAAAAGCTATCTGATAAAAAATGCAATACCACCCCGCTCAAATTATGAAGAAGAATGAGCACATTTCTTTCCTTATTAGCTTTTGGTAAGTAACATGTAATTTTGTTATCTGTTTTGTTTCTTGAAATGGGCATTTTTCTTCATTCTTGCTTTAGAGGGTATAGATAGGAATATTAATTGTTTCCTGTCAGGACTTTGAAAACAAAACAATAAAAGTCAATGTGCACAAGATAATGTAGTATAAAATTCATTCTAGAATGCTGAAAGTCTGATGGCTAATATTTTTACATGATAATACACATCTAAGTATATTTAATGAATGATTACTCATTTCTGCTACATTCTTTATAAAAACAAAGGTATTAACAGTGAAAAGCATCCCTGTCAGGAAGAATAATGCTATTTGCATATTTAGTCAGTTCAGTTTACCAAATCACACAAAAATTTTTAAAAGGAGTACTCTCTTATACAGTATTTTGGTCATATCCAACCCCTACTTCTTCATTACAGCTAATGGACCTAACATATTTCCAATCTCCCGTGTTCCTCCGAACTTCGTGACATTTTATATAATAACATCCCTTTTAGTCCAATTCCTGTCACCTTTATGTATGTGTGAGTGGACCTATTCACAGGGCATAGGTAATTTAGTAATGTATCCCTTCTCCAAATTAATTGGCATTAATTGGCCATTAATTGGCATTAGCTTTTCATTTGGGTGCTTGATTTAGGTATCCTCTCCCCTTGACATGAAGGAAATTTTTTCTTGGCTTACTCTTGTGCATGGAGTAAGTGAATTTATGTGTGACACAATCACATCGTGACAACAGGACAGCATTTTCCAGCATTCCTTCTGACCCCGTGCTCTTAAATTTTTCCCCTCCGCCTTCCATGATGCTCTCTGCGCCTTGGGTGTGAGAGATTAATGAAGATAGTTTATTTACAGTGGAGCAGGAGCACTGACATGTTCTTAGCACTTTAAAAAATTATGAACCCTTATATTAACCATTATTCTCTGCACTAAGTATTTTCTCTGACCAAGGTTGTAGACACCACTGATTTATGGTTATAAACATAAATATTGAGGAGAAATTTTAAATACATGGCCTGCTAAAAGTAAAATTAGTTGGGATCCTTAATAGGACTCTATTAATTTCAAAAATGAAGTGGAAAAAATGCATAGAATTACTTTGGGCAATGTTAGATAGTTCACACACCATGGTTTAATTTTACATTGATAGTTTTAGATTTCAGGAAGCCAAAGTCCAGTCCCATCACAGTTACAGTTTAAACTCTCCCATCCTTGTTTTTTTCACATTATTTACCTCTCTTTTCTCCATAATTTTGTCTTTATATATATATATATATATTTATTTATTCACATATATCACATTCCCTTCTCTCCTCCAGTCCCATCTTTACAAATGCATAATTTCCCCCATTATATCTTCCTTTCTCCCCAGAAAAACCGAAGCTCCCCTTGGGTACCATCCATCCTTGGACAAACAGTTCCCTTCATTGGCCAAACATGTACACTCCCACTGATGCCCAACCTGGTACTCCAGTTAGTGGAAAGGGATCCAATGGTAGTCAACTGAGTGAGAGGTAGTCCCTGCTCCAATTCTTAGGCGACTCACATGAAGACCAAGCTTAGGGCCAACCCCTTCATTATCTTAGGTTGGTGGTTCAGTCTGGGAGAGTCCCCTTGGGTCCAGAGTATTTGACTCTGTAGGGCATCTTGTGGTGTCCTTGGCCTCTCCAGCTTGCTCAATTCTATCCCCCCTCTTTGACAAGACTTCCAGAGCACCACCTGATGTTTAGCTGTGGGTCTCTGCATCTGTTTCCATCCGCTGCTGGGTGAAGCCTCTCAGGAGACAGGTATGCTAGACTCTTGTCTACAAGCCTAGCGGAGTATCATTAATAATGTCAGAGGTTGGCTCTCTCCCATGGAATGTGTTTTTAGATGGACTAGTATCTACTTTCCCATATAAAATAAAATGATATTGGATGATGAAAATGATTGCATGTGCTGCTTCATGTATCTAACAGTACACAGTTAAAACTGTACTTTGAAGCCTGTTGCTCACAAATACAGAGATCAGCTTGATGAGAGTAGAGACAAAATCTATATTTGTGTGTTGTGTGTGTGTGTGTGTGTGTGTGTTATCATAGTAACTGAAAGGAGGAGTCCTTTCAGTTTTAAATCTAAAACACTTAACTCCAGTGAACAAATGTGTAAATCAACAGCAACAAAACAGATTCAATAGAGAGTTCAGTCAGGAAAACATGCATCTAGGTAATTCATTACAAACACTTTACATACAGAAAGATTGTTACTTAAAAATACAAACTTTTAAATGAAAAAAAAATGGTACATTTAGAACAGAAATTAGCCTCAGAGCTCACAGTTTCTCTTTTGCCCATGCACATGTTCTTTCAAATCTCGGACAGCTTAAAATGCTTGTGAAATGGGTCCTGAGAGAGCTGAAGCACTTTCCCATTTAGCCTTACAGAACAGTTATCTTTGGACAGGTGTCAAGTGTTTGAGGATATTGTCTGTCTGTTCAAACAAGCTAGACGACAGGTGGTGGGCATGAGAGACCTTGTTTCTTATCAATTCTGCCCCAAATCATAATATCAAGAATGCAATAATATTTTCCTCCAAGTCATGCATTTTCCTAATAGAGTCCTATTCTTTATATCATCATCATTATTATTATTTACTTCTTTAGCTCAAGGTATACAAAAACCACAACAAAAATAAATCTGTATTCTATTATTAGTCTCATTCTGTACAACAACAAAAATTCCGTTTTCTTGGAAACATTTGATATGGTCTCACAGTGAGCTATAAAGTTATTAATGTTGCTTGATATTTGCTTTGACAGCTGCTCTGAACCCTCTTCAATCATCACCACCACGGTCTCAGTTTTCTTATTCCTCCATTTCACTTTTGCCTCTTCAGTTTAGGTGAGGTGATGCTTGATGGATTTCCTTTCCTTGACATTTCTCTACTTCTTTTTTCTGTTTTACGTGTTTAACTTCATTTCTTCATTTAGACATTTATTCAGTATTCGACAAAACGTTTTATGTTTAAGCCTTTGATATAAAGAGCCAAGTATTAGAGAGAAGCACATCACAATAGCTGTATATGTGTGTCTGTAACTATATATCTATAACCATATAGATAGGTTATAATAAATTGACTAAGAGACACAGGAAAATATAGGCCTGTTGTGAGATCTTAACACAGAAGAGAAGATAAGAATGGGGACTTTAGAGTCCAGAGACTGAATTTGGCAGCTGAAGTGTTACTATACTCATTACTAAGATTCTGACACCTACTCCAAAAGTCCTCAAAAGTCCGTTTTTTAATACAAAATAAAATAAAAATATAACACTTCTGTCAACATTAACCATAAAGCCTAGATCATGATGAAAATTTCATAAATGATAGAGATGAGCACGGCAAACAAAACATAAGTAATAGTTGCTATAATAAAATCATTAATGCTAAGGTGAAGCATCACTGAACTGAGATTTAGAAATTCGAAATAACTTAGTGTAATCATAGAAACTGTGCCTTGAGACATTTAGGTATAGTGTTCAAGTAAAGACAATTTGCATAGGGGTCCCAATAGGGTTATCCAAACATTTAAAGAGAGAGCTCTAGTTTTGCCCAGGGAAGTGTGTCTGACTGTTCTGAGAGAACCATGAAGTAGGAAAATCATACAAATATTTCTGGTATGTAGCCAATTAGACCAACCAAGAAGAAATTGAATTCCTTTCAATAATTTCATATAAATACTCAAGACCAACACTATAACGCATACTGTTATGTTCTATATGTGTGCTGTGTAGATACATAATGCCTCACTTTACTCTCCCATTCACCCTGTGGGAAAAGTGAACCCCAGAACTTCATCATCATCCTGTTGATAAGACAATTGAGACAGAAAGACTGGGTCCCTTGTTTATAACCAAAGTGGAGGTTACAGGAACTAGAAGAGAAAAGGTTCAGAGTCCATCTGTCTGAGTTCTAGAACAAGTGATTCTTCCACCTGCTCATGCTCCTGTATGTGTCATTGTCTCTAACGTGTCCTAGGCTGTGGAAAGCATTTCTTTATGCTCAAACTTGTCCAACAATCTGTGCTGATTCCTTGTTTCTTTGTGAGAGTTTAAACTGGATGCCAAGTTAAAGACTGTACTTTGCATTTTTTAAGTAGTAAAAGCTAGGTGCATAGAGCTAAGAACCTAATTGTTCAGAAAATAATTGTGACAAGAGAAAGTAATTGAGAAAAGCAATATTAAAATGTTCACAATGTATGTTAAAATATATAAAATTTAAAGGTTTAAGTAGAGGAGAGATAAGAATGGAGATTACTAGAGTTGACTAGGTAGGAGTTAGTGATGCTTTTTATTCTTCATGGAAAGTAGTCGCCGGGTTAAAATAATATTCACTCTCTCAGAACTGAGACAGCGGGGTCTCTGTTCTGTGATTAACATCATGCTTACTGTTAATGATAACCTGGGTTTGAATCATTAAACTGTAGAAGAATACTAATAAAAAAACATCATCAAAAGAACATGGGCACAATGTAGGTGTGAGTGAAGAAAGAGTTATTGAGGGCTGAGATGGAAAGAACTGGTAATTTGAACAACCTGATTTTTGAAAAGCCAGAAAGTAACCCAATATTCAGTGTATTTTATGAACACCCATTGAAGCTCAAGAATACGCTAAAGTTGAAAATGAGAATTTGCATGCTTACAGTACAGCAGAGATGTCTGTCGCAGACACAATAGTTGGCATTTTTAGAAGAGCTTTATTATTTTTATTTTTCATGGTAAAATTGATTATTATTTTTTTAGAATATGCCACATCTCAAAAGGTGTATAATGCCTTGCCTGCACTTGATTGTTTTTGTTAAAAACAAGATATAAACTACAAATATCCACATTAATTTCAAAACCATTTTATTTACTCACAAGTTCCTAACTGAAGGCTTATTCCTTTGTTTAAGTGAATAATGAATCCTGGAAGCAGTGCATTAATTAGACTCACGAGTGAACCTTAGAGTTACCCGCCCCATTTGGTGACTTTGGCACTTCTTCAGCTTCCAAGTTGACACATAAGCAAGGGTAGGACTATGGAATGCACTCTGATTTTGTGATTATGTAAAACAAAACAAAACAAAACAAAACAAGTCCTGAAACATCAGACCCCACGGTGCAGGGTTCACATATTTACCTATTGTTGATATTTTCTCTTTCCATAAGAGATACACAGCTTTAAAGGAAGATGATTCTTAGTCACCTCTAGACTTTGTTGTTGCTGGTACAGAGAATAAATATCTCAGCTGAAAACAGCATTTGCCTCTCAGGGAACAGATGTGGCGCTCTCTGCATAGCTTCCAGGGGTTCTGCCGGCTAGTGGGGCTTATTATGTAGAATAACGCTGAAATCTCTTTGAAACTTTACTTCCTGGGGGTCAGGCTTAGAGTCAGAACACCACTTGTAGCAGGATTTTATTTCATGAAGTAATATTTTAGGTACCATAATTATCACCGGAAACTTAATAGAATCTGTTAAAGTGAGCTGTGTTCAAACAGAATTAAGGGAGAGCTTTAGATCTAATTGAGATTTTGAGAGATAATTTTCAGGTATTGAAATGAATAATTACAAGCCAAATGTATCACCGCACTCTTCATTATCATGGCGGCAGATGCATAAAGAAAAATTACGATATTATGTGCTTCAGAAACAGTTATAGGGAAATAATGCTTTGCTTCATAGAAAACTAATATGCAAGGATAGCCTTTTGAGTAACTTAAACTTTCATTCTATGTTTTCATTGTTATTAGGCAATTGTTAAAAATTAGGGGTTTTTAGTATTTAGTATTTTCTTTAGTAAACTAGGTTTTACTAGTTTACTAAAGATATACGCATACTCAGAGAGAGAGGAGGGAGAGAGAGAGAAAGAGAGAGAGAGAGAGAGAGAGAGAGAGAGAGAGAGAGAGAGAGAGAGAGAGAGAGGGAGGAGGAGAGACGGAGGAAGATAGAGACAGAGACAGAGAGAGTCAGAGACAAAGATAAGCTGAGCGAGAGAAATTCCTGTGGACTGCTTGTAAGACATAACTAGTATTTATAGGAAGTAAATAGCATCATGGGTAGAATCATCAGATCATTGGTTCTAAACATCACCAGTGCTATGACACTTTAGGAGAGTTTCTCATACTGTGGTGACAACCACCGTAAAGTTATTTTTGATGTTACTTCATGACTGGAATTTGCTACTGTTATAAATCTGTCTAAATATCTGTGCTTTTCTTTTTTCTTTTTGCAATTTGGAGTAAAATTTCTCTCTTTCTTTATTGGATTCTTTATTTACTTTTCAAATGTTATGCTCTTTCCAGGTTTCCCCTCCAGACACCCCCATCCCATTGTCCCTCCCCCTGTTTCTCTGAGAGTGCTCCCCAATCCACTAATCCACACTTCCCTCCTCCCCTCCCTGGCATTCCCCTACACAGAGGCATCAAGCCTTGACAGGAACAAGGGCCTCTCCTCTCACTGATATCCCACAATGCCATCCTCTGCTACATATGCGACTGGTGCCAGAGGATGCTCCATGTGCACTCTTTGTTTGATGGTTTTGTCCCTGGGAACTCTGGGGGTCTGGTTGATTGACATTGTTGTTCTTCCTATGGGGTTGCAAACCCCTGCAACTCCTTCAATCCTTTCTCTAGCTTCTCCACTGGAGACCCTGTTCTCAGTCCAATGGTTGGCTGTGAGCATCTGCCTCTATTTGTCAGGCACTGGCAGAGTCACTCAGGAAACAACTATACCAGGCTTCTGTCAGCATGCACTTCTTGGCATCTGCAATAGTGTCTGGGTTTGGTGACTGAGCCCTGTGAAAGGGTCGTTTCGACCCCAAGTGTCACAACTTATAAACTGAGAACCATTGCTCTAGCATAATGTTTCAAACAAAGGTCTCCATACAGAGAAATAAGGTAATCCTGAAATGGTTCTTCTTCTATGTTCCTATACATGTGAGACTTCGAAGTTCTTCTTGATATCGATCATGCATTATCTTGTCTTCTACTCTCCTAACCAATGTTCATTACTCAGCTTAGTGCATAAGGAGATGATAATTCTGAACAGAAGCTGAGTTGCCCAGCCTTTGTTTAGGTTTGAGAATCTGACAGAACTGGGCAAACTAGTTGGCTGTTTCGCATAGTTGAGAAGGTAGAATAGCCCTGGGCTCTACATATTGTTAAGCCCTCATCATTCTCTTTCGGAAATTTCTCATCCTATATGGCAAATAATACAAGGTATGCCCCCAATGGCTCATTTGTTTTCCAGCTTCTGGAAAACTGATGTTCTTCCTATCCATTAGGGATGCACATTTAAGAGCTGTTCGGTGATTAATAGCAGCATGGCTCTGGAGAGTACACAAGAATATAGACACACTTTTTCTCATTGTTTTCTGCTTTCAATACATTCACCAAATTAACTAAGTTTTATGCTCTGGATTTATTTCCTGATAAAAATGCATGGGAAGCACTTTATGCATTCCTAATCAATATACAATTTGTTAGCACTACTAGAAAAAAAAACACCTTCAATGTGGGCCAAGAATATAAAACTTGCTATTACACTCTCCCTGGTAGTCACTTGGGGCAACACAGTACATTTCCACAGAATTAGAGCCCTGTTCTTCTTGTCAGTGTTGTTTCCCCCACTATTGTCCCAAAAATGACTGGACTGGAGACCGAACTGCTTTTATTTCTGGTTCAGTCAACTTGTTTCCTGCCACTTGACATTGAACATTAATAAAAAACTTGTCCCTCTAATCTTCAAGAAAGATGCATAGGACAAATTCTCATAATAATTTGACTGATGGGCACCATCAAGGTGAGGCAAGAAGTGACAAGGACATAAAATTCTTTAAAACATGACTGAAAGTATTTTCCAAAGAAGAAAGAAGGAAAGAAATTATTTCCCATTTTTGGTATTAATATTGTGCTTAATTATCAGAAGAGAAACACTTGGTTTTGCCACCTAGTTCAGAAGTTTTATTCCATCATGCCACAGAAGGTGTAGAATTTCACCAGGAAATCTAACAGAGTTAGAAGCAGGAAGAGATTGTGTTACTGTATTAGTCTTTAGTTTGCTGCAAAAATATTGATTGCTATCACTGAATTTTGAGATCTGTTAGAATAATGTTAACACAAGACACTCTACCTAAAGAAGTAAATAATAAATGACCTTGTATGACACAAGCTTTTCATTTAACTTCATGTGGAACAAGAACAACATCTAAATTACATAGTTATTATTAAACACAGTGTTAGGGATGGATTACCAAGTACATTCCTATAATGAAAGCTTATAAAATATGATGTATTATGCAAATGCATTTCCCAAGACTCTTGATTTTCAACCAATATTTTCACTGTGCTATAAATACATATATAAATTTCTTTCAGCAAAGGGCAGTTTACAATACATTTGTGTTACAAATATTCATTAAAAAAGTATTCATTACAAAATGCTCATGCATTGGTGTACTTATCAGCACCCACATCTAAGACAGAATTTGTATAACATGTCCTAGTGGGTTCAAGTTAAGAATATACATCTACAACAATTACTTTCATTCATGTAATTTTACTTAGTCACTCCACTCAAAAAACTAAATTAATATCAAGTCTAAAATCATAGTGATATTATTCCCACCTGTTGTTAAATACTGTAAAATTATTAACAAATAAAAATGTATTTTCTTACTCCTCTTAAAGAACAGTCCATAGCCTGACACAAAAACCTAAATGAGAGTCGTTGTCTCATTATGTACAATTTTTAAAAGGTATTATATTTTCTGTACAGTTCATGAAGTCTGTAATTTCTTTCTTTTATTTCTTCCCTGACCAAGTTATCATTGAGAAGAAAGTGTCAGTTTCTAAGGGTATGGGGTTTTTCTATTGTTTTTTGTTGTTATCGAAGACCAGCCTTTGTCCATGATGATCTGATAAGATGCATGGGATTATTTAAAACTTCTTGTAGCTGTTTATTTTATGAATATGTGTGCTCTAGCACTTGTGGCATAGGTGTTCAGAATTGAGAATTTCTTGGGGCGGATTTTCCCTTTGATGAATACGAAGTGTCCTTCCTCATCTTGCTTGATAACTTTTGGTTGAAAGTTTATTTTATTGGATATTAGGATGCAACTCCAACTTTTTTGCTGGGACCATTTGCTTGGAAGACTTTTTCTAGCCTTTTACTGTGAGGTAGTGTCTGTCTTCGTTATTAGGGTGTGTTTCTTGTAGGCAGCAAAATGCTGGATCCTATTTGCATATCCTTTCTTTTAGCTTATGTCTTTTTATAGGAGAAATGAGTCTGTTGATATTGAGCGAAATTAAAGACGATGTTTGTTAGTTCCTGTTATGTTTGCTGTTGTAGGTGGCATTGTGTGCATGAGATTCTCTCCTTCTGGCTTTGTTGTGAGATGAGAATTTGGTTTTGTCCTGGAATATTTTGATTTTTCCCATCCATGTTGATTCAAAATTATACTAGGTATCCTAGAGCAGCTGAAAGAGCTAGATGTAATACTAACAACCAACCAATGGGCAGAAAGTGGGGACACCTGTAGTTGAAAAGCTGGAAGAAGCTAAGGAGGAAGGCAGCCCCATGGGAAGACAGCAATCTCCACTGACTAGGACCCCCAAGATCGCTCAGAAACTGAGCCATCGACCTTGCAGCATACACCAGCTGATATGAGGCCCTGACACATCCACAACAGAGGACTATCTGGTCTGGCCTCAGTGAGGGAAGATGCACCTAACCCTCAAGAGAGTTAAGGCCTGAGGAAGAGCATAGGCCTATTGGGGGAGTGGTAGGGAAGTTGGGAACATCCTCTTTGCGTTAGTGACAAAAGGAGGTATGGGATGAGGAGCAATCAGTGGGCAGACCAGGAGGGGGATGAAGTCTGGAGTGTAAAAAGAATTAAACAATAAAAATACATGTATTTTAAAAATCAAACAAATAAACAAATACCAGTGCCCAAAAGATGCCCAAAAGTCTCAAACTTAGAGCTCTTATTTTTAAGTAATTTTTTGAATGTCAGGGCAAGTCAGTTCAAGTTAAGCAAACATTTATTAATTATTTGCTCTGTATATGGAAGACACAGAGCTTTTATAAATAACAAACACATTCAATCTTCCACTTATTTGAGGTAAAAGATGAGATTTAAGTCTTTGAGATAAGGAACATATTAACATAAAAATTAAGAACGCTAAATTGACCTCTCTATTAATTTCCTCTTACAAAGTCAGAAAAGCTCACATAAGTTTATTTTTATATCTTTTAAAACCGTCTTGTTATAATGACATTGCAGGGTTTCATTTCTTATTAAATAGCTGAGATAATGAACAGGCCAATCAACACAGGTTGTACACTGGCATTCCCCACTTTGCTTGCTTTTCACAAATGAATAAACTTTTATCTGAACAATGAATCCTTTACTAATAAAGCAACAACTGGGCTGCATTATCAAGTTTTAAAAAATGAAATATTCTGCACTTTGCTGCTACTAGGAGTGAGTGTGCATCTCAGGTTCTCTAATCAGTTAGCTCAGACCAAAGACTGACTCTGAAGCCCCTGAGGATCCTTTTCAGCTGTGGGAAAAGCAGCGCTTCTCTCACAGCAATTTCACAAGGACAGTGACATTGTTGGAGTGACAACCTGCTTCCTGTGCCAATGGAAGTGATATTGGCAGCACTGAGCTGCAGGAGGGCTCCCCAGGTGCACTGGCAGAAAGGTGTTCACAGAACAATTCTGCATGACTGGGGATAGCTCCTGCATGAGGGCCTCCAAGAGAAGATTCCTAGTCTGAGAGTCATTTTCATACAACTGTTAAGTAATGAAAAAAAAAAGTTCCTTGCAAACAAGTTACTTTCATTTGGTTTTGCAAAAAAAAAAAAAACCCAGCAATTCAAAAATCACTGCCAGAAATTTTTACAAATCATACATGGGACAGTGCAGGGGAGATTCAAAGATAACTGCTGGAAATACGAATGTGTGTAACTAGATAGAAGGGGACTTAGGGTGTGGGTACAGGATGATGTAAAAGAGATGAAAGGATATTATTGCTTAGATACCTTGCAAAGAAAGGTATTGCTTAGATATATGCAAAGAAAAATTAAAATGTGCACTTTACAATTTGGTTATGAAACAGAACAGGAAAATGTTCCCTAATTCTATGAAAAAACATCTCTTAATATCAGTAACTGTAAGTCTGCAAAAGTCACCCCAGTTTAATATTTAATCAACTCAAAATGCCCTCTTATGATTAGGAAAATATAGAGTTTAATGAAAATATATCCAGTAATAAACAAGAAAAGAACCATCTATGTAAACTGATCTACTATAACAATTGTTATCAATGTTTCTAAATTTATGGCCCATTTACACAGTTCCTTATGCTTTGGTAGTGCCAACCATAAAATTATTCTTGATACTACATTATAAGCTTGATTTGCTACTGTTATGAATCAAATTTTTAGTAATTTTGGGGGTTGAGAACTGCTGCTTTATAAGTTTGAGAATGGAAGTCTACTATGGGGCCAATCAATAGTCAGAGGACATACACCAATTCAAAATTGTGATTGTAAAATTATGAAGTGTGAAAAAGAAAATGATTGGTTTGTTTGCAACATGGAGCCTCAAAACAGAAATATAAATAGTTAATGCATCAATATACCAAGTAACTTTGGAATAAAGAATAGGTAAATAAATACAACAAAAACATATTTGGCTGGCATAAACGCTTACATCTGTGATCACATCACGAACAAGGCTGAAAGATAGCTATGAGTTTAAGTCACCCTGGTATTCCCAGGGTGTTCAGGCCTGGCTGGACCAGAAAACAAGATTCTGTCTCAAATCAAAATAAGCAACATGTCCCAATACATACAATCTCATTAGAGTCCAGAGGCATAAGCAAATGAATATTTCCTATGGAATACTCTAAAACAGAGAAAAAATGCATTCAGTATTTATAGCTCCAAATTCAACAGAACTATAGTTTTTAAAAATTTTACCCAAATTCACCCCCATACATTAATAAACTGAATTAAGACAGAACACCAATGGCTTATGCTTTAAGATCAAGAATCGACAAATGGGACTTAATAAAATTGCAAAGCTTCTGTAAGGCAAAGGACACTATCATTAGGACAAAATGGCAAGCAACATATTGGGAAAAGATCTTTACCAATCCTATATCTGATAGAGGACTATTATCCAATATACACAAAGAACTCAAGAAGTTAGATTGCAGAGAATCAAATAACCCTATTAAAAAATGGGGCACAGAGGTAAGCAAAGTATTCTCAGCTGAGGAATATCGAATGTCCGAGAAGTACCTTAGTCATCAGGGAAATGCAAATCAAAACAACCCTGAGATTCTACCTCATACTAATGAGATAAAAAATTCAGGTAACAACAGATGCTGATGAGGATGTGGAGAAAGAGGAACATCCTCCATTGTTGGGATTGCAAGCTGGTACAACCACTCTGGAAATCAGTCTGGAGGCTCCTCAGAAAATTGGACATAGTACTATCTAAGGACCCGGCTATACAACTCCTGGGCATATACCCAAAAGATGCCCCAACATATAACCAGGACACATGATCCACTATGTTCATAGCAACCTTATTTATAATAGCCAGAAGCTGGAAAGAGCCCAGATGTCCCTCAACAGAGGAATAGAGACAAAAGTTTGTACATTTACACAATGAAGTACTATTTGACTATTAAAATCAATGACTACATGAAATCCCTATGCAAATTGATAAAGCTGGAAAATATCATCCTTAGTGAGGTAACCTAATCACAAAACAAAAAACAAAACAAAAACCCGAACACATGGTATGCACCCCCCTGGTAAGTGGATATTAGCCCAAAAGCTCAGATTGCCCAACATACAATCCACAGACCGCATCCAAGTCTAAGAAGAAGGATGACCAAACTGCGGATACTTCAGTCCTTCTTAGAAGGGGGAACAAAAATATTCATAGAAGGAGATTTGCAGACAAAGTCCTGAGCAGAAACAGAAGGAATGGCCATTCAGACCTTGCCCCACCTGGCATTCCAGCCCCTATACATACAGTCACCAAACCCAGACAATATTGCTGATGCCAAGAAGTGCATTCTGACAGGAGCCTGATATAGCTGTCTCTTGAGAGGCTCTGCCAGAGCATGACAAATACAGAGGCAATTGCTCTCAGCCAACCATTGAACCTAGAATGTGCTCCCCAATGGAGGAGTTAGAGAAAGGATCAGGGATCTGAAGGCCTTTGTAACCCCATAAGAGCAGTAATAGTAACCAACCAGAGCTCCCAGGGTACCATAAGAGTACACATGGAAAGACCTGTGGCAACAGCTGCATATATAGCAGATGATGGCCTTGTTGGGCACCAATGGGTTGAGGAGCCCTTAGTGCTACCAAGGCTGGACCCCTTCCCCCACCCCCAGTGTAATGGAATGTCAAGCCCAGGGGGGCAGGAAGTGGTTGGTAGTTGGGTGGGGGAACACTCTCTTAGAAGAAGCGGGAGGAGGGATGGGATAGGGGTTTTATGGACTAGAAACCACTAAAGGGAATAACATTTGAATTGTAAATAAAAACCATCCAATTTAACACCCCCCCCCCAAACAAAAACCTAATGAAAGGGAAAAAAGACAGGAAGTAGGCAGGAACCACACTGAATAAAGTAAAATCACTGGATTTATCAGAGAATAGATTCTGAGTTTAAAGATGCTAATTATAGGCATTACTTCTGGGTCTTTGATTCTATTCAATTGACCAACCCGTCTCTCTACAAATATGATGTGGTTTTTATCACTATTGCTTTGCAGTACAGCTTGAGGTCAGGAATGGTGAATCCCCTGAAAATTCTCTTATTTTTGAGAATTGTTTTGAATATACTGTTATTTTTTTTAATTTTTCCATATGAAATTGTGAATTGCTCTGTCTATCTCTGTGAAGAATTGTGTTGAAAATGTAATGGGGATTACACTAATCTGTAGAGTGTTTTTGATGAGATGGCCATTTTTGCTATGTTAATCCTACCAATCCATGTGCATGGAAGATCTTTCCATCTTCTTCGGTCTTTGTCCATTACTTTTTTCAGAGATTTGTAGTTCTTGTTGTACATATGCTTCACTTGCTTGCTAAGAGTTACACCAAATATTTTACACTCGTTGTAGCTATTGGGAAGGGTGTTGTTTTTCTATTTCCTTTCTCAGCCTGTTTATCATTTGTATATAGGAAGGATACTGATTTGCTTGAGTAAATTTTATATCCAATCACTTTGCTGAAGTTATTTATCAGCTGTAGGAATTCTCTGATAGAATTTTAGGGATCTTTTATGTATACTATAATATTGTCTGAAAATAATGATACTTTGACTTTTTCCTTTTCAATTTGTATCCCTTTGATCTCCTTTTGTTGTCTAGTTGTTTTTTCTAGAACTTCTAGTAATATAATGAATAGACAGAGAGAGAGTGGGCCACCTTGTCTTGTCCCAGATTTTAGTGGAAAACTTCTAGTTGCTCTTCTCTTAATATTATGTTAGCTGTTGGTTTGCTATATACTGCTTTTATTAAGTTTAGGTACATGCCATGAATTCCTGATCTCTCCAAGTCTTTTAACATGAAAGGGATTGGATTTTGTCAAAGGCTTTTTCAGCATCTAATGGATAATCATGTGTTTATTTTTCCCTTGAGTTTGTGTATATAATGTATTACATTGGTGGATTTCTGTATATTGAACTATCCCTGCATCCCTGGAATGAAGCCTACTTGATCACGGAGAATGATGTGGTTTTGAAGTTATCTTGGATTCAGTCTGCAATAATTTTATTGAATATTCTTGCATCAACATTCATAAGCGAGATTGTTCTGAAGTCCTCTTTGTTGGGGGTCTTTGTGTAGTTTAAATATTGGAGTAACTGTTGCTTCGTAGAATGAATTAGGTCCTGTTCTTTATGTTTCTATTTTATGGGTTAGTTTGAGGAGTGTTGTTATTAGCTCTTCTTTGAAGGTCTGGTAGAATTCTGCAGTAAAACCATCTGTCAAAAAAGCTAAAATAAAGACATACACTAGAAAAAAGAAAGAGTCTTTAATAGATGGAAGTGGTCTAACTGGCAGCCTGTATGAACAGGAATAAAAATCAATCAATATTTTTCACCATACACAAAGCTCAATACAAGTAGATCAAGTACCTCAGCATAAAACCAGATATACTGAATCTAATAGAAGAAAAAGTGGGGAAGAGCTTGAACTTACTGGCACAGGGGGAAATATCATGGACAGAACAACAATGACTCACTTTCTAAGATCAACAATCAACAAATGGGACCTCATGAAGCTAAAAAAAATCTGTAAGGCAAAATATACCATCAATAGGACAAATCAGCAATCTAAAGATTAGTAAAAATCTTCACTAATCCTACATCTAACAGAGGACTAATTTCCAAAATAAATAAAGAACTCAAGAAGTTAACCTCCAAGAAAACCAAATAACCCACTTAAAAATGGATGAAAGAGCTAAACAGAGATTCTAGACTGGCCAAGAAGCACCTAAAAATATGTTCAACATCCTTAGTCATCTGTGAAATGCAAATCAAAATAACTCTGAGTTCCCCTTATACCAATCAGAATGGCTAAGATCAAAAACTCAAGTACCAGCAGATGCTGGTAAGGATGTGGAGAAAGTGAAATATTCCTTCATAGCTGGTGGGATTGCAAGCTGGTACAACCACTCTGGAAATCAATCTGGTGGTCCTAAGAAAATAGGAACTACCTGAAGATCCAGTCATACAACTCTTGGATATATATCCAAAAGATGTCCTGTCGTACCACAAGAACACATGCTCTACCATGTTCATAGCCTTAAAATAGTCAGAAGTTAGAAATAACCCAGATGTTACTCAATTTAAGAATAGATACAGAAAATGTGATTCATTTACCCAATGAAATATTATTCCACTATTAAAAACAAGTGCGTCATGAATTTTGCAGGCAAATGGATAGAAGTAGGAAATATCACACTGAGTGAGGTATTAACATGCATCATATCAACAAGTTGTATGTTACATGCAACCATACAAGTATATTACAAATTATTTATAAGACCACATGTGTAATTTACAAAAGGTAAAGTTATGTGTAAGATGCTATATACTATATCTTGTATATATTAATATCAATGCACAAATGGGATTGTGCAAGGTGAGAACACAAGAATATGAAATATTTAAAGATATAATACTATACTTTATAAAGGTAAAATATAAAATTGAATATATAAATATTGTAATTTGCAAGTTCATAAATGAGAATTTTA
This sequence comes from Rattus rattus, assembly GCF_011064425.1. Taxonomy (NCBI): domain Eukaryota; kingdom Metazoa; phylum Chordata; class Mammalia; order Rodentia; family Muridae; genus Rattus; species Rattus rattus. The sequence continues at coordinate 37,424,481 of NC_046157.1, read as the reverse complement.
ATATCACCAATATAACAATTAATGCTAAGCTAAGTAAAACATTGTCATATTTTTAAACAAATTATTGAGAATGCAATATAATAGAGAAGTTACAGTTGATGGCTACTGTAGAATAAAAGTTAGTAAATAAATTGTTAAGCTTTCTTTTATTAAGGAGGGGGAAATTAGAGGAATAAGGTAGATCCAAGTCATTTTAGAAATTGAATATGTCAAGGAGGGATCATACATAAGAAAAAATAAGCTTTATAATAAACTTGATTCATTTGCCAGAAAATCAATTGCATCTACTCAACTGCATAGTTATGTTACTCTGAAAACAAAACAAAAATGAACAAACAAGCAAACACAGGCTATATAAAGAAAAAAATTGGCTAGATTGAATAAGAGGTAAAAAATAGAAGATGAAATACGTGAAACTGTACTGAGTAGAACACTGCAACATGAAAATATTACTTTCAGAGCAGGCAAAGTAAATTCTTATATACTTTAATAACTAACCTTAATAGTTGCCTAGGCATTTTTTTCCTTATTAGCAGAAAAATAGTAACAATAATTGGCAATACACACAGTAGTCCCCTCTATAGGAAGGATACATTTTCACATGTCCCATGCATCCTTTATCCAGTACATGTGTGCCTGTGATAAATATTAGCTTGAACAGTTAACCTCAATACTGCAAGACAATCAGCAAAAAATTATAAAAGTTCAGAAATATTAAATAACAGTTCATAGTAAAGATATGTTAAAGAGTCAAGGCAAATATTAGTTTTTTTGGACCATGTTGCCCTCTACAATCATGGATATCAAACCATATATGAAGTAGGGTTACAGAATCAATTTTAACATTTCTTTCATCTGAAAATAATACTATTAGATAGCAGTGCAAAATTGGATACCATACATAAATGTAAATTACTATAAATATAATTACAAATTTTGAGCAGTATTCCATAATATCATGAAGAAAGATTAAAGCTCAGGCCAAGAGCAAACATATGGGAGGCAAGCAATGATGAATGGTCCGTGCCTTTTCCAGCTAACACAACATAGATCAAAGGCCAGTGGGCTGTAGAACTCACTATAAAAGCCAGAAACTGATCTCATAGATTTTTATCATACAAGGAATTTGGTGTTTCCATTCAGCGGTAAAGGATAGCTTACTTAGAAATAAAGCAATACAGGCTATCCATTTGAAAGCTTGTAAAATTGGAGCACCATTTAAACCATGTGCAAAATCAGTTCCAGAAACTTTACAACTGAAAGCAAAAACCGGTTATACATATTCTGAGGCAGGGGTGCTGAAATACATAAACTTGACAAACAAATCATATTTGATCTTGTAAGCTGAAATACATTTGTAGCAAACCATATACCTATAAAGTTAATAAAATGATACAGTTTAATATATGCATGATTAAATTGAGAAATGAAGATGAAATATGTTGTTGGGATGGAGAGGTGGTTCCATATTTAAGAGCAATTGCTGCTCTTCCAAGAACATGGGTTTGATTGCCTCCACTTACATGGAAGTTGTCAACCATCTGTATACTCACCCAGAGAAACTGTAGCCCTCTTCTGGCCCCTACAGCACAACACAAATGTACTGTATAGACATATATGCAGGCAGAACATTCATACAAGTAACTAACAAATGTTAAGTATAAAATTATAACATAGTTTACGCATGTAAAATTAAATCTAAAAGAAAAGCTTATGAAGATTGAGTCATACAAACAAATTATCAAAATATAAAATAGTTCACTAGTTAGATTAAGAGCATACAAATGAATTAGTGAGAAATAATTAATCCTAATTTTACAAAAACTTTTGAAATACATAAAGGCATAATGCTAGGAAAAGGTGTAGTATCACACTGAGTGAAAATAATCCATCTTTTAAGAAAGGCACTTTTGTTACATCTTTAGTAAATTTAAAACTGATTTCAGTAATACATGGATCAATGCTGGATTCAATATTTGAGTACAGGGTAACTACCCTTTAAGAAACAATATTTCAGTTTGTCATACCTTCAAGATACCTGTGAATGGCAATAATACAGGCATAAGCAAAAATAAACTAAAATAAAATGCATATTGTTTACTGAGCCTTAAGTCAGATTAAACAGCTGTTGTTTACTCCCAACATATGAATGCTATTTAATGAACCTTTAGGGTATCTTACCATGGTGGCCATTGTCTTGACATGTATGTGTTTGCCTCTGAGTAAGACTACTTATTACTTCCCTCTTTAAGGATGTTATATAATGGTTTTTGTTTTTTGTTTTTGATTTTTTGTTTTTTGGTTTTTTTTTTTTTTTTTTTTTTTTTTTTTTTTTTTTGGTAGTGTAGATAGAGCTTAAATCACAAAGAGAGTACATTATACACAGATAGTACTGTGTGTAATGTGTGGGGTCTTCAGCAATAGGACCATTCCTTGATCCCTAAGAATTGAACAAGGGCTACATCAATGAATTCTATTGTTTGGGGAGTGACTTAGTTTCTCATTCCTGGTTTTTGGGTTTTGTTAATATGTGGTTCTTGTAAGGAGTGTTTCCATCCCAAGAGGCCTAAGTTTCTTTAAGGCATAGATGTGATTATTATTTTAATTGATACCTTATGTAAGTATGAGACTTTATGAAGTACATAGGAAACAAAAGCTCAGAGTAGTTTTAAATATCTTTTTTTTTTTTTTCAGAGCTGGGGACTGAACCCAGGGCCTTGCGCTTGCTAGGCAAGCGCTCAACCACTGAGCTAAATCCCCAACCTGTAGAGTAGTTTTAGTACTAAACATTTTTCACATTTAGTGAAGCCAAAGAGAAAATAAATTGTCAGTAAGGCTTGCTTGTGTTAATGAAAACCAACGCAGTTATAAATAAAGCATAATACAGCAAAATGAGTAATGCCCAGACATTGTAGGTGAAAGTACTGTTATTTCAATAACTACATCTTATATTCTATACGTAGTATATATGTTATATTTATCAACAAGAGCAGAAAGCCATATTTGTGTAGAAAATATGTTTATACATATACATACTCTCAAGTATGGACTTGGTCTCTGAAATTGGTAGATTGAAAGAAAGTCTGCTAATTTTCCCAGATAATAGAAAAATACAGAATTGGGGATAACATCATAGAGTTGGGTAAATAGCAGTGAAGACTTGAGCCAGGAAACTGTAGTGGTGCGATGCTTCTATTTGGAAAAACACCTACCACTCAATAATTCCAAACGATGATAGAATCAAAGTGTAATTTAGAGGCTGGCAATAAAGGACACATATTGCATTTTCTGCTGACAGCAATGAGTTCTACGCTGTCACACTGTTGGTTTTACATTTTTTTACGAATAAATATTTGTTCATTTTATATGTATGAGTGCTTTGCCTTCATGCATGTATGGTCACCATATGAAATGCTAGTACCTCCAAAAGTCAGAAGAGGGCATGAAATTCCTTACCACTGGAGATCTGAATGGTGAGCTACCACGTGAGTTCTGAAATTCAAACGTGGGTTCTGTGCAAGAAAAACTAGTATTTTTAACCACAGAATCTGAACCATTAATTTGTTGATGGGAACAAATGGCAGAAATTAGTATAATGCCTTTGCCAAGGGTTTTGCCATATGTTTTCTGAAAAATTTCATGCATATGTTGAAGATTTTCTAAACTGTTAGGCATGTTTAGTACTTCAGTGACCATGGAGTATTGGAAAGTTACACCCTGAGAGCCAAAATTATCTTTGGCTATGTTTGTTGCTTCTAGTACCTATTTATCACCCTTATGAAATTGATCTAACATTTTATTCATGTTTAGGTAAAATTGTTGGAATGTGATAATTTAGCAGACATGGGTTTCTATTTACAAACCAGCCATGCCACGAAGACAGCAGCTGAAATCTCTTGTGACGTTTCTATGCTTTGATGGAATGGACCTTGAGGATGTCACTACCAATCAACTTGATAAATACATGACTTGTGGATTTTTCTCTGTTTTGGGACTATGAACAGTATTACCATCCCATGGTGAAAATTGCTCTCTGAATCTGTGTTCCCAGGCCATGATCACTAAGTAGGTTCAGAACAAACAATCTCTTATTCACTTTAGAGTAATAGCTGTATTTTAGAAAGACACTACTGTTAGATTATGATTAGTTAAGATGTGGAAATTACCTTGAACTGCACAGATGATGTCTGTGTTAGCTTTACTATTTCGGCATGGAGAGTTCAAGGTGCTGTGACTAAAGTTGTATTATCTTCAGAATTCTGGTCTAGTCTATGAGTTGTATGATTCATTCTTTAGGGTTAGGATCGTGAATCCTGAAAAAAAAAAAAAACTAACTAACATGATTTGATCAGCTCTACAGTAAGAAAATGGAAATATTTTTGCTTTATTTTGTTTTAAAAATAGATTCATTCTATATAAATATATCCTGATGATCATTCCTCCTCTCCTCCATTCCTTCCAGTTCCTCCCTACCACCCATTCCTACAAAATTCACTCCCTTTCTTCCCTTTATTAGGAAATAACAGGTTTCTAAGAGATAACATCTAATCCAGACAAAATAAAATTAATAAAATGACAGAAAACATTCACTTTGAAGTTGGTCATGGAATCTCAGCAGGAGAAAAATAAATGTACCAAGAACAGGTAAAGGAATTAGAGACCCAAATAAGAGTCAGGAGACCTATAAAACTACTAAGCTAATAGCTGTGAAATGCATACAGAGGACTTGGTATAGATCCACATAGGTCCTGTGATAGCTACTCTAATCTTCAAACACTTTAAAACCAATGATGAGTAAAGACTGGGAAAACTATAGCTCGAAATGCTGGAAATCAATTCATTCACTTAACAATGTACTGCTCAAAGAAAATAATAAAAGTTACAAAACTGTAATGTATTCAGACTCTAGGAAAAACAATAAAATGCAGGGAGGTCCAGGAAACTTCCTGCTTAATCTTACAGTACTAGCCACCAGAGTAAAACAGTCACAAAGAAGGATGCAATCCCTTGGGAGAGGCAGAATAAAATCAGCTGGTTTCCTTACAGATGCTCCACAGCCTGCAAAGGTAACTTGAGAATTATTTTTATACTAAAATGCACAGCACTGTATCAAGATTCCTGGTGCTACTGACATGCTATATGTATGTAGCAAACAGACTATACCAAATGATGTGGGAATCTAAGAGGATTTGGGGGAGAATGAATAATAAAACAAAACTATAAAATTCTTAAACAATAATACAATACTTTTTTAAAAAGACCAAATTACATATTGAGGTATAAAATCCATAGACCTGTGAGTTTATGGAAGATACTTACCAATGATTTGGTTAGAGGAAGGTAGGGGAGCATGGGTGATTCACAAGCACTCAATCAGAGACAAATCCCAGCTGAGTGTAGGTAAGGACTTACAAAGTGTAGGTCCTTGAAGTACCCATTCAACATTACATTTCTATATCTCTGCCCAGGATCACTTTTTGTGAGGCTATACAGGAAGGATGACATGTATTTGATGACCAGAAATGATCAGAATTTCAGGTCAGAGTCTAATGATTTTCCAACCTGATAGTGTGAAAAATTCTAAAGAGGCACTGATAGAGGTAACAGTGACTATGACTGTACATTTTACATAATTTATTACCACACTAGCAGTGCTAAGTTATTCTGTAGCACACCACAGTCAGCTCTATTCCACCAATGCAGATGGTAAAGCCTTGCCTGGATGAAACAGATCCACTAAAACACAAAGTAGAATTATGAACATTTTACACTGTGAAAATATTTAGCCTAAAAGAATTGAGCCTAATTAAAAAAAAAACAAAAAACCAAACATACACACAGACACACACACTCACACATACACCTCATACATACATATACATATATATATATATATATATGTATAATATATATATATTATAGTTTGGAAACTTTTTTTTTTTCCAGAGCTGAGGGACGAACCCAGGACCTTGGGCTTGCTAGGCAAGCGCTCTATCACTGAGCTAAATCCCCAACCCCCAGTTTGGAAACTTTTACAATATAAAATTACTAAATATTCATATTCATATAAAACAAAATAGGCTATATGCAACTATTGTTTAAAAAATAGTGTATGGTGGTAGGTATTCAACTTTTAAATAAAATAAATTTCTAAACTAAATGTAGTAATAAATATAAAAGCTTAGAAATGTTTAGAAATTTTTAAATTTTCTGAAATAATATAAATCTTAACAGGCTACATTTATTTAACTAAATTAAATTTATATTTCAAATTTGAATCAGTTTTACTCAAACACTCATATACTATTTTTAAATATAAAAGGAATATTTAATTTTAAAATCAAGTTTTGTCAAATCAGCAGGGGATAGATTGATTTCACATTAAAAATTTTGTTACTGAGAATTAAAAATAATTATTCAATTCATTTTAAGAGGTTAGTAGGTTCTTGTATCAAAACTAGTTAAAGGCAGTATGCGAAAATAAAAGCAAACCTTTTCGTACTGAGAGCTCTCATAATTTTGAAAAAATGTTATCAAAATGTACAGAACACTGGGGCAAAATAATAAAACAATAAATGCTAAAATATTACTTTTTATTAATTTCTCAACTTTTATATCATGCAATGTCTAATGAGAAAGTTGGTGTTTAACTAGACAACATAAATGCATTCATATTTTATAGAATAAAATATATAATTTCTAAATTCATAAAAAGAATAAAAATATTCATAAAAATAGAATAAAGTTTCTATTCAGGGAAAAAGACTAAGAAGGTATCTTCAATGCCTAAGTCAATTCCTCCTTAAATATAACATTAGGTAAATAAGCACTCAGGATGAAGAGTCAATAGATATGTCGTTTGATTTAAACAGATGCTGATTTAATGGTATATAAAAAAAATACATCCCAATTGAGAAGATGGAAAACATTGGCAGCTGCACGGGCTGCCATATTCACTTTCCCTGTGGATATCTACCTTGTTATTCTTGCATCATAAAGGCAATTGTTAATGCCCCAAACAGTTGAAGACAATAGCAAGAGTAAAAAACATTAAATTCTTGACTCCATTCACAAAACAAAAGCATGTTCATGAAGTGCTATCTACAGTAAATGATATACTTCGGCATGTCAACCCTTTAAATGTATTTAAATATAAGAGGAGATCTTAATTGAAGGAAAGCAAATGCCATCATTGTTTGCTAATCCTTATGATTATGAATTAAGACCTAAATAAATGGTTCCGGTTTTAGCAAAGAAATTGTTTTAATAGTTCCTGTGAATATTTTAAAAGTTAGAATACTTTGTATTGGCTAACTCACATACACAGGGGTGTATTCATTTGTTTACTTTGTAAATAGTTACTGCCTTTCTCATATTGTCATAATTTCAAAATAACATACATATTTAATTAACAGACAATTATTAAATGAATACTGTGGGGAATTTACTATTCTTGATTATATATATATATGTGCATATATATTGTGTTTTATAGAAAGTGTACAATAATTGAGAATATACCCTCCCCTCATTGGTCTTAATAAATATTTAATATTTATTATAAATATGTTGGCAAACAAAACCTGGTATAAACAGATATTAATTTGAATTTCAGTCAAGAAGGGTCAAAATGTCTATAATCCTAACAAGTAAATAGAGCGCATATATATACATATACTCTCTAGCTTGCTTAACATGATGATTTGAATGTGAAATGTGTTAGTAAAAATGACATTATATATCAACATCTGTGTCATTCTTTTCGTTTCGACCACTAATTTTAGCTATTGTCATCATATAAAATCATTTTGACACAGTTATTTTTGATGCCCTGCTTTGAAAAGCATTAATTACCTTAAGTCGTCTAATCTTTTCCTTTAGCACACACACATGCATATATATATATATATATATATATATATATGATTGTATTGTTTTGTTGGAGAGAGATGTATAAGAAGTGACTGAAATGTCCAACACTATTATTTTTTGCAACATCATTTAGCTTACAATTTACACATGTGGATATAGCATCTGACATTAGAAGACAAAGTCTCACAGTAAATTCCCTCATACACTGGGTCTTACCTGCATTAAACAAGGAAAATAATGAACAGAGCAAAGTGGACCAGGAAATGGCTACGAGGCCTCAACAATACAAAACAAACAAAATCAAAACAAGACACAACAGTCACAAAAAACTAAAACAGCACAAAACTACAGGCAACTGATTAATGCTGAGCAGCTCAGTCGCCTTCCCCAGAGAAATGAGGACCAATTGTTTGCCCCATACCAAGAGTTCTGACCTGAAAACACACATTTAAATAACCCCAGTGCAGGGGAAAGGTGGGGGAGCAATTAGGGGGATGTATAGGGGGAATACCCATATCGGGGAGGGGGAGGGAGAGGGGGAGGGGGAGGGGAGGGAATGGGGGCTTATGGACAGGAAACCGGGAAGGAGAATGTTTGAAATGTAACTAAAGAAATATATCTAATAAAAATTTTAAAAAATAGCATTTTATTTACAAATTTATTTATTTATGCACACACATATATGCATGCAATAACAATTACCAGGAAAAAAATGGAAGAAGAAGAAGGAGGAGGAGGAGTTGGGGGAGGAAAGGGAGGGCCTGTGAGAGGAGGAAGAGGAGGAGAGGCAGCAGCAGCAGCAGCTACGGAACTGACAGAAAGCAAGGAAGAGTATGTAGGTGGACTTGGAGGGGGAAAGGTGACACGGAAAATATGGAAGGTTTTACAAATGGACCTGTGAAGTAAAGATACAAATATATGTGAGTATTATATCGCATTAAACAGAAATTAATTTTAATGAAATAAAAACAAATTTCAGTAAAAAAATTGAAAGTCTCGTGATATTGCTAAAATTTATTATTTTGTTGTTTAAATTCATGAACAGATTCAATGTTGAAATTGATGCGCTTCAATGAATTATGCATCTATTTTAATATGAAAAATCTTAATATTTACACTTGGAAGTAATTGGGAATATGAAAGCAGATATTAGTAAAGTCTGGTTTTTGACAGGTGTTCTTACACTAGATCTCTCATAACTGTATCTTCTTCTCACTGAGCGGAAAAGAAATGCAAGACAGATCCAAGCAATGGAAATAATTTACTAAAGTCTCTGTGTGAAAATCTTCAGTCCTTTCCCCTCAAAAGGGCCCTCCATGTTCCACTTAAGGACAGTTAACTTTAATTGTGTACATATCTAATAAGCTTGCTTATTAGGGTTTCCTTCCCAGAACAGATATAAGCATTATACGGAAACTGGAAATAACCCACTCATCTTGAATCACAGAACAGGTAGAATCTATTCAGGTGGATAACACCCATCACTGCTATATTCACAGGCAGCTCTGGCTTGAAACTCTACAGGGTAGAAGTACTTAACACAAAACATAATGAGTTCAATTACTTCCGTCCTCTGTGCAGATATGAAAAGAAATTTTAATAAAACAATTGGGATGAAACAGCAGTGTGATAGTCATGAAATTTATATTTATATTCCAATTACCTAAAACAATGTGTCTATTTTAGAGATGAAAAAAGTACTAACTCCAAAATATTATATGATGTATCCATAAGTACATGATTTCTTACATATTCTTTCTTGATTCAAGTGTCTTTCTAAAAGAATGCATTAAAACTTTAAACGTTCTACACATTAAGGTTTCCAGTATTTCCCAGCTGGTTTGCTTTTATTATTTGTTTATTTTCATCCATTTGGTCATTTTATTTAATTTAATTTTTCATATATACATATATGTATATGTATATATGATTGAAGAATTAATGTCTGTTGGATTATAAGATCAGTTTGTGGAAATGTTTAACAAATAAAATGGAAATAGAGTTGCATTTGTGATTTTTAGTTACTAGTGCTTAAGACAGATGATGTATCCAGAAATTACAGCAAGGGAGGTGGGACAAGAGACTGCTGTAGTACCGTTCACTTTCCACACATGCTAAGCTACATGGAGGGGTATTGGGCTGCGAACAAGGGTTGGTCAAACAACTAAAAATTATGAAAAGTAGCAGCAAAAATGGATCTGTCTTTAGGAAATTATTGTTCTGACTTGCTGAAGAGTTGGAACTGAGATGAGGGACAGAACTATCTAATGAGGCCACTATGTCTAATTTTCAGCCATGCTATTTGTCCTCATTCACTGTACATAGACCTTCAAACTAGAATCAAGATGATGCCCATAAGACAGGTTTGATTAAGTCCTGAGTCTGAGTGGTTGGAGGTAGAGCATCATAACCTGGATACTTAGCTCAGTAGGCTGGTATAAAATATAGATAATTACTTTCTGTAATGACTTAGGTCATACAGCCAAGAAAGGAAAGATGGCTGACTGTGTAAAGGCTTTTGGAGTTTCAGCCTCGAGACTTAGTAGAAAGAGACAATTGTAATACGTTGTCATCTGCCTTTCTCATGTGTACCATGTTTTTCTCACTCCCTAAAATAAAGAAGTAAACAAATCATCAAACAAGCAAATAAACAGGTAATTTAACCTAATTAAAAATAGAAGAAAAGCAAATTTAAGGTAGAGTTTATTTTCAAAGTGTTTGTTAATTTTAAATGCTTTACCTTGTGTCCCAATGCAAAACCAGCCTGTGTTTCAGGAGTACATACACACAACTGGTCTCCTGATTATGATTTTTAAGAGAAGCAATTATCTATAACCTTTGAAGCTAATTTGTTTTGAAAAATCCTAAAATTAATATCAATATATATTTATATTTTATTTCATATACATACATACATGTTCATATGTATATATTCTTAACCATGAGTTTATGCCACAGCCCCTCACTTCTGAGATTCAGAATAAACACATCTATATGAAGAACATACTCAAGATATTTTTTTTCATGTAGGGAATAAATGTTAGAATAACCAACATTTAAAAAACTTAATTATTTTATATAGCTTTAATATAATAGTCCTTCATAATTAAACATCTTATTGTTACTGAGATTTGCAACATTTATTTTCTTTATATGCTTACTTTTCCTGTCTGCTGCATGAATAATTTTCCAGTAGCCCAATCCCTTTGCTAATGAAAACCAGCAAAGCTGTAGCACCCCGCGTGCTCAGCAGTGACAGTTTCAGTAAGCAATTAATCTCCAACAGTTCACCTACCACGTATGAACTTCAGAGCTCCATTCGGCACCTCATATGACTCTATGTCCTAATTCTCACTGGAGGAGAAAGTCTATAAGCTAAAAACAGAACATCAGAAGAACAGTATGAAATAAATGATGCATATAAAAAAACAGGATTGTTTTTAGTATAGTTTTATAAAGAAAAAAATGGTTTTGATGTTGAAACTTCTTGATTGGTTAGTTTTATGATAATCTTACTATCACCCGCCGCTGAATAGGGTTAATAGTATTTGTCTTTTGAAGAAGGACATTATAGAACTTAATTAAAGTTTATAAAACACAAAGGAAGCCTTTCTGATAATTGCTTTGCCATTCACCTTTGTCATTTAATATTCCTTGGGGGTCCAAGCTTTTATCAGTCATAGTATGAGCTAAAAGTCCTAAACAGCGTGTGTCACCATCGTGGATGGGACTTTTATGCATACTTAAATAAGTAAAACATAAGTGTGTTTATAAACCAATAATGTATACGTGCTGAATCATGGGTTGCTTTTTAGGGTCCAATCTCTCAATATAATAATCTCTCCCACAGCAGTTCTCAGTTACCGTACAGCTGCTTGGCTAGGGAAGAAACTTAAAGATCCCCTTGTCCGTCTGTGGTGGAATTGTTTTCCATGCAGGTAGGAGTTTTGTATGCAGTCATAGCAACTGAATTCATGTGTGCAGCTGTGCTGTTCAGGTCTGAAAACAATTTCATTTTCACCCCGTATCCTTAGCCCATACCAATGTTCCATTACATTTTCTATGGTGGTCCTTGAGTCCTAGAGGAGAGCGTTTACAAATGAGCACTCCACAGGCTTTTATACATTGCCCGTTGACCAGTTCTGGGTCTCTGTCGTGATCCCCAGTCTACTGTAAGAAGGAGCCCCTCTGATGATGATTGAGAGAAACACCAATATATTATTATAATCATTTAACCAGATTATTAGTAATAGCATCTATTCTAGCAACTCTGGCCTATCCTGACACCGGTTCGAAGCTCACTAACAGAATCTACAATCTAGAGTCAGAGCTCTGCTTTGCGCAGTAGGCTTTAGATCCAGTGAGATAGAGTTTGCTTTCTTCCATGTCATCTACGCTACTCTTGTACATATTGTGTACAATCAAGTATGATTGTAACTCTTGGATTAACCATTCTCTAAGACTATTGGCTATGTTACTTCCATGGCAGTGTCCATAGCACTTTCCAGAACTACAATTGCTGACCAGTAGCTTAAAGCTTCCAGATCTTTACTAACTTCCTATCCCGATATTTTATGATTCAAATATGTGCTTTCTTCAGCAATAGGGTCATGCTACCCTATTGGAGGATAAGAAATTTTGGAGGATAAGAAAAACAATGTAACACTGCGGGACTTACGGTACCTCACTGTCTCATGAGCAGGGAAGAGATGATTCATATCTGGCAGTGAATTTTTATTCAACCACCCATGGCTTGTATATATTTATATCTATAAATTTTGCCAACTTCTGCAATTGTTTTCTATTTAGTTTTGTAAGATCTTAGAATAAGTCGTCCTCTGCATATTTCCTGTTCCATTTTCTCCCCTACCACATGCCAACCCCAATTCATCCCTTTGCTTTTCTATTCATTACTCTCATTTATGCCATCCGAATTCTGTGCTCCCTTCCTTGAAATATCCTCATGGCCCCTTCTTAGTTTTTAGGCCTTTGTGGATATCGAATTTAAACATTTATCTAAAAATTCAAAACCAGTCTCTCCATATGACTGAAGACACATAGGTCCCATCTTTCTGAGATTGGATTACCTCAGTCAGAACTATTAATTTTAGCACCATATGTTAACCATGGTTTTAATAATTCCATTATTTCACTTTTAACAGCTGAATAATACTGCATTTGGTTTATGTACCATATTTTCATTATTGATATATTAGTTGATGGGCTTCTAGACTCTATTTTCCCTGACATATCATGAAGAGAAACAATTGACATATCTGAACATGCATTGTTTCTATAGTAGGATACACGGTCCTTTAAAAAATTCTCATTAGTTACATATTATGCATCCATTTTTAGCTTATTGAGAAACCCTCACACCGATGTCCAGAGAGACCAAAGCAGCTTGCATTTCCATCAGCAAGGAATGAGGTGTTCCATCACCCTATTTCCATGTCAGCATTTTTTGTCTTTTGTTTTTCCTTTTATGTTTTGTTTTGTTTTGTTTTGCTTTGCTTTGCTTTGTTTTGATCTTGAGTATTTGACTGGAGCTAAGATAAACTGTGGAAGGAGGTTTATCTTGCATTTCTTTGGTTGCTAATAATACTGAACATTTTTACATTTTTTTTCAATAATTTGTATTTCCTACTTAAAACCATCAGTTTAGTTCTATGCCCCAGTTTTAATTGAGTTGTTTGTATTCTTGGTGTTTAGTATTTGCAGTTGTTTGTTTATTCAATAACTAAGTCAAGATGACTAATTCTGAATAAATCTGTCAGTTATAGGGCTGGTAAATATTTCACATTCTGTAGATTGTCTTACAACTCTATAGATGATATATTTTGCTGCTTTTAAGTTTTATGAGATCCCATTCATCAGTTGTTGGTCTTAGTCAGACACAAAATGGAGGAGCTACATGGATTTGAGAGTGTATAAGAAAGATACTCACATAATATTGGGAATCAATAATTGATCTGGGGGACAGAATTAGGAAATAAGCAACAAGCGACAGGTTTGATACATACTATACATGTATAGAGTTCTCGAGCAATAACTATTTGCATCAAAGACATTAATTCACTAACAAAGAGATGTATTACTTAGAGAAAGTAGAAATATAGGCAGTAATTAATAAGATGTTTAGTGGCCAAGCATAGAGATTTTGCAGGAATTTAACAAAATGTGTGACCCTTGCAATCTGACCTTAGTAAACTCTCTTCAGTAGAATACTATCTGGATGATTTTTTTAAAAAAATATGAATTCAATCCTATTATTCTCAAACTCATCACAGTTTTCCACTTTGGTGAGAGACAAAGTCAAACAATTTTCAGTAAGTTACCTATAGTAATTTGCATTCTGTCTGTCTGATTTTTCTGTGCACACACTTAACAAATTGCCCTATACCATGCTGGCTGTTAGATTAAGAAAGGATCCATAGACTATACTCAGCAATGTATCTTTTTTGAAGTTCAAACATCCATTGCTGAATTATTTCACATCTCATTTCTTTATCTCTCCTTCAGAGCTTTTCATGCATTGCAAAGGCCTTGTTCCCAAACTGTGTATGTTAACCGACTTCCCTGATTAATGTTTTCCCATAATTTTTATCGTCACACAGCAGAGTATAGACATCAATGGTCTATGGCCCTTTCCTTCTACCAAACTACAGTTTCCTTGAGAATGAGAAAATTGTGTTGTTTTATTCACATATTTTTTCCTCTATGTAGAAAATTCTTTCACAAAGTTGTTTTCAGGAAGTAAACATTTAGTCAAGAAAAACTTTTCAAATATCAGGGGGAAAAGCATTATATACAGTCAACCAGGAATTTCGACAGGGAAAAGAATGCTCAGTTGGGTTTATAGAGAAAAATATTTATGTTACCCATATCTCATTTGTTGCTGTACTGAAATTGATTAAATAGAGCATTGACGTATTCAACATTTATTTAATGTTTTGGTTCTATTACATCCTTTTAAAATTAAAACTACTAAAACAAGGAGAAGTGATACTGTATCTATTAAATAAGGGAGATAAAGTGATAGAAAGAGAATAGAGATAGAGAAATAGAGAGGAGGTGGGATATGATTGGGTTTAACTGAAGTGTTACACGATATGCCTATTTTCTGATATTTTATCTATGAATCAAAACAGTAGGAAAGATTGGAGGATAAAAAGAGAAACTAAATAAACAAAAAATTAAAATGGAAAAATGAGATGTAAGCATTGCCCTAGTAAAAGAAAAGAATTAAATTTAAAAATTCATATTTGTATAACAATTATTTATGCAAATAAATAATAAATCAGAAATATCTGTTCATATTATTATAAAAAAGCAACTCTACAGAGTTTAATTTCACTTTTCATTGCCCAAAGGCACTTGAACATTATTTATATAACTAACTATTACAAAAATGTTCAATGTAGAAGTAAAAATATCTAGGAATTGGTAGTATAAAAAAGAATGCCCATAGGAGGGTAAACAATGAAAAAAATAAAAGGACATCAGCAACTCACCAATGTATTTATCTGAGATTAAAAAAATGTCATTTTCCCAAAAACAATAGAAAAGGACTAAGAGTGGGTGCTCTCAGTCCAAGGAAATATGTGACAAGGGCATGCCACTAAGGAAAATGAAATGGCAAGGAGAGAGTATGCAATAATGTACGCTGTTATAAATACTGCTCATTAACGGGAATATTGGAACAAAAACTCGAGTACAAAATTGAAAATAAGCTTATTGCTTAATGTTACATTCAATATTGAATATGTGTGTATATGTATGTGTGTATATATATATGTATATATATGAATATATATATATAATTATTAATACAGAGAATCAGCAGTACATGAAAAAGCCGTGTCCAAATTTCTGGAATAATATGTTAAAAGAAATTTGTAATTCTATTGGCAATTTATTTTAAGGAGTACAGAGTTTAGAAATATTTCTTAATGTATATAAACACACAGTCTTCAATTTCATTTCTAGAAATTCATCCTAAACAATCACTAACATTTATAGTAACTTTGTTCAAAATAGTGCAGATTTGTAAGGACAAACATTTCTAAAACCATAAGTGCTTTAAATTACTAATTATTCATCTAACTGTTTGAATAATGCATGAGGTTTATAGTGATAGAGAAGAATATTTAATGCTATATAAAGATATCTAACTTAGATATAAATGAATATAAAATGTATAACCTTATTTGTGAAACTAGCTCATTTATTAACTCATTGATTATTAATATTTAAATATTGATTAATGTTTATGATATTACTAATAGCATAAACTCACCTTATTATACATTATGATTTCAACAGGAAAAATATCAGTGAGCACCACCACAAATTTATTTTAATTTGTTCAATTTCTTTTCTTGAGAAATACCAATTTACGAAACTGTCTAAAAGGCATAATTCCAATATAATATTTTTAAAAAAGTCAAACACAAATTATAAATACTCTATTAAAAGAAACAATATTTTTAACATTAGGTTCAATTGACAAACGTGTTATTAACTTTAAGCATGATATTTCCATATTTGAGGATTTGATTTTTTTTCACCATTAGTTTACAACATAGAACTAATATGTTGGATACAATGGATATATTTTATGAGAGATTGCTAAAGCATATTAAAGAATTAACATGAAACAATGACTGCAGAGAAACATCAGACTATCCTCAAAAACTTCACTGTCATTAAACTAATGAAATTGCATTATTATTGAAATTTTAATGTTTATAAAATTTTTATTGCTTATTTTATTTATTTCCATTTCAAATGTTATTCCCTTCCCCAGTTTCCCCTCTGCAAACCCCCTATCCTAGCGCCCCTTCCCCTGCTTCTATGAGGGTTCTCACACACCCACCCACCCACTGCCTCCTGCCTCCCTGCCTCCCTGCCCTGGCTTTCCCCTACACTGGGGCACCCAGCCTTCTTGGGACCAAAGGCCTTTCTTCTCATTGATGCCCTACAAGTCCCGTCCTCTGCTACATATGCGGCTATAGCCATGGGTCCCTCCATTTGTTCTCTGGTTGATGATTTAGTCCCTGGGTGATCTGGCGTGTCTAGTTGGTTAATAGTGTAATTCTTCCTGTGGGATTGCAAACCACTTCAGCTCCTTCAGTCCTTTCCCTAACTCCTCCATTGAGGTCCCGGTGTTCAGTCCAGTGGTTCACTGCAAGCATCCAGTAAGTCTCTGGCCCAGCTTCTCAGGAGACAGCTCTATCAGGCTTCTGTTAGCAAGCACTTCTTGGCATCAGCAATTGTGACTGGGTTTGGTGGATGCATATGGAATGAATAGTACATATAAGATCTTAATTTGATTGGTCGTGGAATTTTTCATTTTTTCACATTAATTCCAAAGTACTATATATATATATATATATATATATATATATATATATGAAATAATTTACCTTTTTGAATAAAATATGCCTATTTCAATATATAGGAATTTACCTTATAAGTCAAATCACAATATTAATTTAATATTACAAATGACCCATAAAATTTATTCCTATCGTCTTATAATGTACTATTTTGAAGGTTTATTTTTATACAGGTCAAAAAAATTAAGCTAAATATGTCTTTATAAATTGATCACAACCTCACTTACATATGTGTAAGAACTAGGTCACTTTCCATGTTTCGTAAAGTTCTATATGGATAGTTAAATTATCGGATACATCTTCAATCATACATCCACACCTAGAAGAGACATATGGAAAAACATATAGTATAGCAATGTCACATATATACATACAGGCATATGTGCACACCAACACAAATAATTGATAACACCATATAAATGAACAGGCATACACGGAGCAGATATTCCTTTGATCTATGGCTTACCACAAGCCTTTGATTCAGCTGTCTCCAATTATTGATTTTTACCAATTTCACTTAGACTGGAAAGAAATGGGATGTGATTCAATTTCCTATTATCTCATTCAGAAGTAAGGAATTACTGTCAGAATGAAGGAAAAGGAAATCATATTCTGTGTGCATACAAAATATGGTGTGTTTTGTGAAAGGAGATGAAGAATAGGTACCTTCCAGACGAATGGTGAGGATCAAAAAAGGGTTAAAAAAAACCTCGATGAGGCAAGGTAATGGAATGGCTAGGGAATATGATAAGTCAGACAGGTGCCAAGAGATGAGCCTTATCAAAGGAAATACAGTCTGTGAGCACATTCTTCACTCTTCCTGAGACAGCTACATTCTTTCCCAACACAAGGGAGAGTATTTGCGAAAGGAATAAAGATACATCCATTTTCCTCTAGAATTTCTGACTCTTCTTCCTTGTTAAATTCTTAAATGGAATGGCCAGAAAAAAGGCTGAAAAATCTGAAGAGGAGTTTAAAAAGAGAGTTGAACTATTTGACATATTTTTTGGTTCATCAGGTTCCTCTTTTGCTGTCATTATTTCTGGCCAACCTCCAGAAGCAGAGGGCTTCGCTGCTTTAAAATCTTTACACAAAATAGTTTTTAAAAATTACACCTTTTGTGGTATTAAAAATCACACTCACTCATTATTGACAAGAAAAGCTATTTTTGTCAAAATTTATTTAGCTAAGAAGAAACTTGAAGAATAGCTTATTGACAATCAGAACTAATCTATTGTTTTTATTGGATACATATGGTCAGAGAGCAGAGGATAAAGATATTTCATTACCTCCGTTATTTGTGTTTCAATTTACAACCATCTGGCACAAACCTGAAACTTGTGGCAGAAGTGTCATTGAAAGGATGAATATAAAAACATGCAAAAAGTTTATTATTGTAACTGAAACTAGAGTCTATATTCACATATTTATAAGAATTTGGTTGGAAGTATCGGTACAATTGCATATTTCACAAACCTGAATATGAGGTTCTCCATAGTTATAAAAAAAAAAAAAGCAAAAGTTGTAGAGAAGGGCTGCTTAGTATTGGATGAGTGATGCTGCTCATCCTGAATGAAATAACATGAATCCTTTGTCTCCCACACAATCCTTATGCATGCTTGTGCAATTCATGATGTCCTTGTAAATATAAGGATTGTAATGTATCTTCTTCAAAGATTTAGTCCGTCTATTAAATAAGATAAATTCATTTAAAACTTAACAATTTATAGGTCTTAATGGTGCCCACCAATACATACAGTACAACTGTTACTTGATTTAAAAAACCTACAAAAACAAAACGAACACCACCACCAAAAACCTTTAACCTGATAGTGGAGAGGAATTTTAATGCAACAACATGGATGCTCTGGCAAGGGATCACATCCATATACTTTTTAAATGTGTGATTTGGCTGGGATGTTACACCTTTAATCTGGGTGGAATACAGACACATCCTAAGTACACCCCTTTAATCCCAAATAATGAAGGTAAAATTGGTTTGTAGATGAAATTAACCATGTTTGAAAGTGAATTCTAATTAAGGGGCAGACAAAATGATGAAGCAAAGAAAGACTTAACAGGGCAAGTCAGAGATAGGATATGCCTAACTCTCACCAGAAAGAACTGGAAAGAGAAACAATATGAGAAAGCAATAGCAGAGAGAGGGGGGGTAGAGAAGAAGGAGGAGGATGATGATGAGGAGGAGGCAGGGAGGGAGGGAAGGAGGGTCATAGGGAGAGGGAGAGGGCTATAGGGAGAGGCAGAGAGGGTTATAGAGAGAGGGAGAGAGGGAGAGGGGGAGAGGGAAAGGGAGAGAGTGAGGGAGACTGGGATGGGTTTGCGAAGTCAGGGTGTAGTTAATGACACAACTAGCCAGAATATGAGGAACAAGAAGATTAGAATAATTTTTTTCTGAGTTAGATTGAGCCCAAGCAGAAAAATTTAGTAAGAACCAAAGAAGCTAGTTTGAATCAGCCAGATTGGAAGATTTGAAGCTTGCAGACTTACGCCTAGGGATAGTTAGGACAAAGAAGAAAAAAAATACTCTGGCCTCAGTTCAAACCTTGTATTTATATAGCCGGGTCTCTTATCTCATCCATGCATCTTAGGAAATAAAAGTTACGTTTAAAACAGTAAGGATTCAGAATTCTTCTAGATTCTCTTAACTGGATTATTATTCCAATGCAGTATAATGTATGGTTTATTTCATCATTCTTTCATGCAGCGAAATAAAAACAAGCATGGAAAGAAAGACTAACCAAGAACTTTCCATTATACCTAAAATGAAAAAATCTTCACAGGAAGCCATATTGTAAACCAGCAGAAAAACAAATCTACTACCAAAACAGATTTTTGTAGATGAGATCTAATGTGGTAATGGGTCCTGGCCAAGTAAAATCCAGATAGGAAAAACTACCCATTCAGAAAGATGGTGGCAGTTTTAATTTCCAGTTTTGTTAAGGACTTGTAGAAATAAAATGTGAATCATAAGACAGTTAGATTAATTTTTAGTCTGGAATGTTAAGAAAAATGTAAAACCCAAAGGTGAACACAATTTAAATACCTTAGGAGATGCAGAGGAAAATGGAAACATTGATCTACAGCGAATCACTTTTCTATAGCCTCTGATTTATACACGTTAGAAACCCAGTACATCTGTATCCTGTAGGTTCACTGAGAGTGGCCACTAGGCTTATACCAGTGGTTGGGGTTCAGTATAGTGTCTGAAAATCACTTCCTGCAGTTGGTATACTGGAACTTGCTTGAGTTCAAGATAATGAATGGTGGACATGGCATGAGAAGCAATAACAAAACTTGTGAACGTTTGTGTTGATACATTAAAAAAAAAAAAAACAACTCTTGATCATAGATAGACTGAACTTTTCCTCAGACACTGAAACTCAGCTAAAAGCTATTTTGAGATCATTTAAAAGTGTATATGACTAATTATGATTAATTAATTTGCTAATTGCCTTATTGTATACCCATACCCAGAATGTATAAATTTAATCTCATTAAAGGGAACATTGTAGCTGACTTTAGTCTTCCTTTGATTTCTAATGCAATCAAGTTTTACAACCTAAGAAAAATGCTTTGCTTTAATCTTAAAGTAGGCACCCACCCATTCCCCTTACCCAGAATAATATATGTTTGTATGTGTGTTCTCTGACAATCACTTACTGTGATTATACAGGTAGTTGAAGGTAACCTTAAACAAAGTAGATATCCCATAAATGTTGGAAACAACACAGGTTGGTAGCATCTGCTTGTAGACTTGAGTGCTCTTGTGGGTCAGGTGGAGTCAGTAAGATAACTTCCTTCCTTGTAATATTCTAGTACATATTCCTGTGAAGAATCCTTCATTCCTTCCCCATGCCAGAATTTTATATTCTGTTCAGTAAACAGTGAGCCAAGCCCTTTGTTAGGGTCATATGGGAGACATAGAGAAAGAAAAGAATTCAACCTCTCCTAGGAAGATCAATGTGTCTTTATTGAGTGAGGGAAAATTCATCTCTGACTATCATCTCTGCTCAAATTACCAATGAACTACCATCTATGATTAAACCATTGTCCACATCCTTTTTCATTGACACAGAAAAAAAATATCTGCATCTTTATGCTTACAGGAAAACTACATTAATACTAAGTATTCTACAGCAATATACATCGGCAATATCTTGATAGTACGGACAGCCAAGATACTGACTGGAATCTAGTCTCCTCTAAATAACAAGAAGACTTACATGACACTGAGAGTGTACAAAAGCATTCCAGCTCACCATCCACTGATCACAGGTGCACAAGTTTTGGCTAATTCTGAGGGTTTAACTGAATTGAACAATGTCTTCCTGACTACCACTTGGAATCTATGAATAAGATGAAAGGCCTATAATCACTAGAGATTAAGAAAGAGCTTAATAAAATGACTTCTATAGTTTTGAGATGTGTGAAAACCTGTCCACCATTTTAGGTTATATAAACTATGAACTTGAAAAACTATCAATAATGTAATACTGGAAACGTTTCCAGACTTAGACATCATTTAAGCTATCAATAGCAGAAACAAAATTACTTCTCCTAGAGTAGATTAACCCTGCCCCAAAGACCTCAACCCAAATGAGAAAGTTCCATTTCTGAACATAAATATTGTTTACCTATGCTACTTCCAAACAATGTTCATTAATGTTATTTTTTACTGAATAATTGCCGGAAAAGACAGGAAAATTATCTGTGGCCAAAGGCAAGAACAATTTGAGTAAAATTTAGAGATGGGTCAGATTATAATTTATCTATAAGAGGTTTTAAAATATCTACAGTTAATATGGTAAAGAATTTAATAGAAAGCTAACAATATGAACTGATAATAAGACATATCTCTGTAAGGGAAAAATTTGATAATGGAAATATAATTTCAATAGCATTGTTTCTACAACTTATATTCTCAGTGAAATGTTATCTTGTGTAAAGACCACTCTTAGAAATAACTCAAAGCAACAGAAAAATATAAAAAGAATGAGCCATCCATATAACAGCCAATATGCCTATCATTTCTATTCTTTTAAAATTGATTTAGATTTAAAAAATATTTTCACGTTTATGTGTTTTTCCTGTATGTATATCATTCTATCTTTTTCATAATTGCTGTTGTATAGTTCAGAAGATGTCTGATCCCCTAGGACTGGGGCTCCTGTGAGCAAGGCACAGCCATGTGGATACAGGGAATTAAACTCTAATTCCCTGAAAAAGTAAGCAGTACTCATTACTGATGAGGGATCCAACCCCTCTAAGTGGTATCTTTGAAGTACAAATTAAGAATTTGTTAAGTGCTTAGTTGCCCAATTTTGATTGAAAACTGCAAATTAAGAACTCATTTTTAAAAATTTCTGAGTTGGGAAGAAATAGATATAAAAAATCAAATTAACAACATTGCAAAAATTAAAGCACCTTGGTTCTGTAAATATGGAAAACAAATATAATTTTCAAAAGAGGAAAAATCATCAATTTAAAGAAAAATAAATATTGCACAGACTAGAGTGATATTTTTAACAAAGGGTTTAAATCTGTTGCCAAAGGAAACACAAAGATCAGAAATTCAGAAACAAAAATATATTATAAATATCTCTCTAATTATAATTAAAGAAAATATTATAAATTACTTCTATTTTTGCAATAAACCAAATAATGTGAAAACTATAAAAAAGTAATAGAATAAGTAATGTAATATGCATTTATAGAGCAAATAAAGATCAAGAAAATTTAAATTTGAATATAAACTTAACTTTTTTATTTCTAACTTTTTAAAAGAAATAGATTGGCTAAATATAAATAATAAGATATGTATTTTAGAGAGAATACAAAAATATGTAGCAATATAGTACAATATATGAGAATTATATATTGTTATAAACATTATAAATAACTTGTCAGTAGCATGATTTCACTGAAGTTGGTCTGCATAAGGCACAGATGATGTGCCTCAATCTAAATAAATTTAGATAAAATACTATGTGTATCTAATGACTAATGCAGATAGTTGACAAAATATATTTATTCATCTTAAATTTGAAATAGAAGGAAACATGCAAATGATGGATTCTAAGCCTAGTGTATCAATAACTGCATTAAAATTGATTGTTTACACTTCGAACTAAAAAGAGAATTTCTAAGATTTGATTCCCAGCAGTGTCATGCTCAGTGTTCTGATGTCTACAGTAAATCCTCACGTGAGAGGAAATGAAAGATACCACCAAACATCAAGGAAGTTCCTATTTGTAGCAAATGGGACCATCACAGCAAAACACATCTGGACGCTTTACAGAAATCAATGGACCTTGGGAAGTTCAACCTCATTGAATACATGGACATCATAGCTCTCGAATCTGTGAATACCAAGGATGAGTAGGCAGAAAGTCTGTACGAGCCAGTAGACCAAAACATCTCCAGTGAAGACACTGCCTTTTAAACACGACTGCATTAAAAAAAAAAAAACACTAAAGTAGAAAGCTCAATAGACATGCTAATACTAAAAATGAAAGAAAACCAAAATCCAACAAAAACCTCATGTTCCACCCGTAGTCAACAAATTATAGACATGTAATTATTGCTGGGAGAGGGAGAATTAGCTTCTCCCAGGATACAAGCCCTCATTGGTTATCTAATAAAAAGCAGTCAGTCCTTAAACCAAACAACAAAAATGGACTCGGGAGATCATATTTAAATGCTTGCACATGTATGTAATAATAAACAAAGGTAAAGGGACTATTCATTTTAGAGTGTGAGGGACGATGTAGGGGAGGGTACTCAGGCTGAGCTTGGGGGAGCAAAGGGAAGGGAGACAGTGAAACATAATTACTTTTGAATGAAAAAATGCATACAGTTTTTTATTAAAAAAAGAATATAATTGAAATTGCCCATAATGGTTTCCACTGTTGGTTGGAGACAGCTAAAATAAGTCATGGGCACTGACGACAGCTTACAGTCTTTCATTATGTTTGGAAGTAGTTTGTCACTAGCTTGGGTAATTAATATATTTGCTGAATATTAGTGAAATAATAGACAAAGAGGTGTGGATTCTGATAACTAATAAGTTCCTAAATTTCTTCTCATTATTCTTGAGCTATAATTATGAATTATCTTCTATGTGATAAAGTGGAACTGACTGATATAAAATCAGTATGTGACCAAGGAGGCCAGAGAATGTATGTCCTGTGAAAACATTATTTATGGAATTCTCAACATAAAGCTGATGTATAAGACAAAAAGCAAACAAAAGCCAAAAGAGCAGAGCTACTCTCAAAAGAACATTTTGAAAAAAATGCAGAAGAAAAATCATATCATACGGTGATTAGAATGAGGATGAAGCCCAGATTTTATCATTTTCTAGAAATTATAATTGACTGTGTCAAATGTCGCTGTGAATTCATCAAAATTGAGACAAAAATAATGGTAATGTTGTAGAAATGAATACTGCAGTTTACCATGCAAATTTTATCATATATTCTGAAAATTATCAATTAGGATCCCTTAGCAAGTAGAATTTTTCCTATATAGCCTGCACGATCATATATTCCTTCTACAGTAACACTAAGCTCAATGGACAGGCAGTGTAAGACTGTTTTGTGATAGAAGAGGAGACATTCCAATTTCAGAAAACTTTGTTGTTTACTGCATCCAAGGTATATTTTCCTTAACACTAAACCTAACTCTTTTCCTTCACTGGCAAGGACTCAATAAGACAGTGTTATCCAAATGTCTGTTTTCCAGGTAACCAATGTGCAATCGTTGATAATGTTAAATTCAGGGAAAGTAGGGATCATGCTGATATCCTGAAGTTAAATCATAAGTTGTCCAGATGGTGAGAGCATTTTTACCTGTTGAACACAGATATCCTGGTATGACATTGTGATTGTTATATTTTCCAACTCCTGGAGAACTTGGATGGAAAACAAAAACTGTAGAAAGATAAAAAGAGGCAAGTGTGACATTTTCATTCCACAAACTTCATAATAATAATAGATTGATGATTTCTGAATTGGATGGCTTTTCCTTCGAGCACTTTCATGAGCACTGGGCACGTTGTGGAAAAATACAATGAAAGGTTAAGGGTAATTAACAAATAATTAAAGACTAGATGTGAAAGCTAGAAAGCTTTCCTTCTTTGAAACTCATAAAGATCTGGTCTCCTGTAGCTAGAGGGCAGAGAAAGATGGTGATCAGGTTCAGAATTAAGCTTCTGCATGGCAGAACTTCAAAGAATGTTCCAATCCCAGTGGGGGTAGTTTTTCCTGGTCAAGGTCAGGAATCTTACTGGGAAGGAATGTAACCAAAGTCTCTGAGAGGAACCATCTGTGTTCTTCTATAAAACTCTGTTAAACTCTTACATTCCTTTGAATTTGCAAGTTTGTAATAGAAGTGGAGTTCTGACCTCGGATCTTAGGAACAACAAACAAATTCTTTCTCTACAAGATGAAGTAGAATCCACTTTCTTGTTCAGGGCCAAGGGTGTGATACTTTAACAGAAAAAGCCAATATTCCAACTTCTCTTATATAATAAACAGTGTTAAATGTCCACACAAATAATATTGACAATTACCATGCCAGATAAGAGCAAAGGTAGGTATGATAAGCTGTAGGTTGGCCAATAAGTTACAGGAGAAATTGAGAAAGTGAATAAGGAATAGAAGATACTAAGCTAAAGAGAAAAGGAATTATACCGATGTAGAGAGATTTCATTCCTGCTACAGATGCTCCCAGAGAAATCATGCAGCATTCTAAGCAGTTTCTCAGCAGCTCCTGTATCTTTATGGACATCTTATATCACGTGACTTCAGGTGGACAGTGTGTGACCATTGCCTAACAAACTCATTATTTTCTATAAATAATCACCTGTTGTCTGGTGATTAAATGGCCTCTCAAAGACCTACATCTGAATACCGTGATCCACTCCCTCCAAAGTGTCACTATTGGAAACTATAAGAGGTGTGCAAGGGAGGAGATTTTTCATCTCTGCAAGGACGGCCTTGAAGGAATTGTGAATTACCAGTGTCTCCCTGGCCCCTTTTTTATTTTCCTCTTTTCTGATGAGCAGTTTTTTACCATTATGAACCCCTGCAGCAGTGTGTTGCTTCACAACACACTCAAAAGCACTGTTTTCAGTTAATCATGAAATAGAAACTTTGAAATCATGAGTCAAAATTATAATTACATATTTTTACCTCAGATACCTACTATCATAAACTGTTGAAGACAAACCCACTAGGGAAAGATAAGGAATAAAACGATCTGAATCAAGAAGAGAATTAAGATCCTTTTCTATTTGCACGTAAATGATAATTTGTGTAGAAAATACTCGTCTCAGAATTGAACAGATGGCAGAGTGAGGAAGAATTCTTGTTGTTCTTGAAGAGGTTCTTTACCAAAAAAAGTTGGCAATCATCAAAGTCAGCAAAATTTCAGGACACAAAATGGATAAACAGGTATTTACATCATGTGATTTCCACAGAGTCCATATATCTGTCTCATACCAGACCCAAGAGAATCAACTTGTTGCTCCCTCATAATTTAATTATGTTGCACATCATAATTTAAGACTAAGTAACTATTGATGGTTTTGAAATGTAGAAACAGTCATGGTGATCCTCTCTTAAAACTGCCGTGGCTACTGATCCTGCTGAAGAATAAACTTTCTCAAAGGCAACAATGGCTGATTTTGATCTCTAAGGGATAGAAAAACTATGGTGATGGCTTGTGATCTCAATACACTCCAGGTTGCTTTGGCACTCGCCTAGTTTATGAACAAAACCACTCCCATACTGTTATGCATATATATATGACTACTTTTCTGTAGTAATAAATATGTGGAACTAGAAAGAGCTTTCAGTAGTTAAGAGAACTTATTCTTTCTTCAAGGGACCAGCATTTGATTGCTAAAACCCACATGGCTTAGAATCATTTATTATCCCAGTTACAGGGCATCTGATGCTCTTTTCTGATCTCTGCC
Source organism: Rattus rattus (assembly GCF_011064425.1). Lineage (NCBI taxonomy): Eukaryota > Metazoa > Chordata > Mammalia > Rodentia > Muridae > Rattus > Rattus rattus. The sequence continues at coordinate 37,397,208 of NC_046157.1, read as the reverse complement.
GGCATGAGGCATACTTGTAGTGCAAAAACCTGGGTGGAATCAAAATACTTTCACATGTAAAATATAACAAATGTATCTAAAATTATAAATAATAAATTTGAGTATTGGTAAACTGGTCATTATAAAACATCATTATGAAACCTGTGGCACCGGGCAATAGTGTTGAGGAGAATCAGGATGTTAAGGTAACATGCATGGGAGGAGAAGATTTCACATAATATCTTGAATTATAAAAGATGTGACAAGTTATTGTTTCCTAGAATTTTCAGATAAAGGAAGAACATCCTCTATTGTGCACATACACAACATTAACAGTGGATCAAGGATGATGCCCTGAGAGCCACAAAGATATCTAAGGCTCCTTTGTTTTAATAATTTAAATGTAATTTCACTTTCAAACTTTTGGTTTCTATACACCCAATAGTTGTTTGCTAAGGGGGTACAAGTTTGTTAACTTTGAAAGCTTGATAATTGTTGAGGAATCTCATCATATTAACTGGTGTATATATCAAACTGAAAAAATATTTTCCATTTAATTAAGATGAAACCTCAAAAATATTTTGTTACTTCTAATGTTTTTAATCTCTTCATTTATTCTTTATACTCTCAAGTGCTCTCTCTCTCGCTCTCGCTCTCTCTCTCTCTCTCTCTCTCTCTCTCTCTCTCTCTCTGTGTGTGTGTGCTTGATTATAATAGTAGGATACAGTTTTGATTCTTCAGTATTTTTTATATTTAAAATGTTGCTCTTAAAGCTTTTAACTTTATTTTTCTAAAGTCAAGATCAATACCTTTAGCTCTATAAATTATTACAGATATTTTTATTAAAGGTGGATGGCTTTCATGAAGTTTAGGATGGTGTCTTAGTCAGGGTTTTCTAGAGTCACAGAACTATGGGTAGTCTCTATATAGTAAGAGAATCTGTTAATGACTTACAGTCTGTGTCCAACTCCACAGCAATGATCAGCAGCAGCTTTGAATGGAAGTCTAAGGATCTAGTGGTGGCTCAGTCACATAGGCAGGCGGGAGAAAAGGAGAAACTCTTCCTTTTTCCAATGTCTATATTTAGGTCTCCAGTGGAAGATGGGTCCCAGATTAAAGATGTATATCACCAGACCTGGATCTAGGGCTTGCTTTGTCCCAGATGACCTTGAACTCAGAGATCCCCTTGCCTTAGGCTCCTAGAATTCATAGCCACTTTGCCTCAAGATCTCCATACCAAGGTCCAAGTCAGAGACTTGTATCTCCCAGTCACAAGATCAGGATCCAAGGTGAGCCTTCCAACTCTGGACTGTAGTTAACTCCATATATAGTCAAGTTGACAATCAGAAATAAACACTACAGATGGTTAGTTTACCTTATCCTATATTCATTAGAAATTGTACCCCTTTTTCAACTTTTAATTTGGGCAACAACGCATCTCTGCACACATTGATCAATCTGCTATTCTCAGAGTTTATTCTAATCACCATGTATTTTGACTTTCATAAACATATCTGTAAGAAAAGGGAAAGCATCTACTGCTGACTTGCAATGACTACTCCTGAGATACATAAAGTTTCAATAATACTGACGTCAAGAAAACCCATTACTAAGTCTATGTGGTTTGTTACTTTAAACTGGGATATGGAGCACCTTCTCTAGGACTAAACCTTTTGAGAAACTTCAATTTCAGTCCCCATGAGTTTCTCAAAACCAAGTCCTTCATTTTAGTCATTATTACCTTTAAAAAAATCTTTTTACTTAATTTTTTTTCCTTCTATACAACATATTTGACAATGTTTTTGTTTCTCACACCAAGTACTTTCATGTGATTGGATGATTTGCCAATATGTATATATGTCTGTGTACCAGGGATTGGAGTTATAGAATTTTATAGGAATTTTGAATCACAGTGTGAATCCAGATCCTCTGAAAGAACATCCAGTGTTCTTACTCACTGAGTCATCTTTCCAGTTCCCAACCTTACAGTTAATTCTTGTCTTCTAGTTTTCTATACATGTCAGTCTGTCAACCATTTATTTTTTGTTACACATTGTAATATTACACCTTAAATATTTGTTATTTATTTATTTTGTTTGTAGAGGACATGGTAAATATGGGGTAGGCTGTGCATGTATGGTGTAATTTAAAAAATCAGAAGAACATTTTCTTTTTATTGGGAATTTTATGTATTTACATTTCAAATGTTATCCCCTTTGCCCTTCTCCCATTCTCCGCTCCCCTCCCCTGGCTTCTATGAAGGTGGTCCCACTCCCACCTACACACTCCCCCTTAATACATGGAGGGAGCCATTACTCTAGCCACATATGTAGCAGGGAATAATATTCTGTAAAGCGGATTCTCTCCTTTATGTCTCTGAATTAGAGTAAATCTTGTTTCTTTTCTTCTGTATACTCTAGGGTATATGTGGCACATGAGATGTTCCTGTCTCCACCTTCCACTACTGTTCTAATAATGATACACCACTTCAATTTTCTGTGTGTCCCAGGATTGAACACAGCTGGTCATTCATGCATGGCAAACTGTTCTACATGGCCATTCATCTGTCCTCCCACACTATGCGATCAATAGCAAAGAGGACATTTTCCTTCAGATTGCATTGCCTCAGGTAAAACACATTCTTTTTTCTCATAGATAGTCCTGAACAGAAAACAACAGATTTTCATAACATGATAGATAGCAGAAGTGTGTGGAATAATTCTTAGCCTCAGCTTACCAATGACAGTTCAAACTATACTTAGTAGAAAGACATTTCTTGGTAGAAGATATTTAATTTCTCTTTAATATTACAACAGGAAATTAAATTCTTGAGATTTTGTAGTATAGAGAGTTATTTTCTTTTCCCCAAACAAAACAAAACAAAACAAACAAGCAGAAATCAAAAAACAAACAAAAGTCCAAGGGAGAAAAGATACTGTAATGAGAAAATTATCGAGTTGCATAACATCATTTTCCCTCCAAGTATAGGCAGTGACTCTTCATGGACTGGAGAAGCCATGGTTCCTTAGCCATTCAGGTATACAGTATCAATTCTTCATTCTCACCTTCGGTACCTTTCAGCTCAGTGACCCCTGGTTCAGATTCAATAATAAACCTCTGTCTAGTATTCCAATATCTGAACTGTACCTGAACTTCTCTGAGGCTGAGCCCAGGCAATTTTTCACTTGTGAGCACTCTTCTTCTTTTTCTGCCCACACAGCAGGCAATGGATCTTAGAAATGGGATGAAATCGCCCCTCTATCACATTCCAAAAGAGTGTCTATCTCTCCAGTGACACCGGACTACTGGCCTAGTGCTCATACCGTGATCGGCTATAGTCTCTGCTTCCTGAGGATTTATGGGCCATGAAGTCATCACATGCTCCTTAGCTAGCTTACAACTTGTCCTTTTACATCAAATAATCTTTGTAATCCTGCCAACTGAAGGGACTGAATCTTCTCCCCTGGGGATCCACAACTTTCTTACTCTTGATTTACCAAATATAACTTTCCTTGCTCTAGTGAGAAAGCCCTCACCAATTCTTATTGGACTTTTAATCCCAGCTATGTTTATAATAAACCAGCACTTCCTAAGGAACATCTTCATCTTGTGTATCTTAATATTATTTTATCATTCAACTATCTCAGTGAGGTCCAACTTTATTTGCATGCTTTGACAAAGGCATATATAAGCCAATGAACAAGAGGTTTTTTAAATCTAGTCTTCATTGATAGCATCCTTCATCATTTCTTATGCCCTTTATACTTTTGAATTAGTGTCCTTGGTCACACAATCACACTATGTCCAAAACTCATTCTTTTTCATCATATCATATGTGCTTAATTTTATCTGTGTTATTTATATGGGTAAACACTATAAGGAAACGAGTCCAGATCTAGGTTTCCAGCTTTAATTTTTTTCTCGGTAATATATTTGACCATTTTATGAGTTTATTGTGTATCTTTGTTCCTCTGTATTTCTTATATGGTATCAAATTGAAACTGCTCTAAATCCCAGCCCATGTAAAGCTCATCTGAAGGTTCTGCTTGTTCTCTTTACCTTAGGCAATGAGAGGAAGGGAAAGGAGAATAGTAAGAAAATCTCCCCAAGCTTTTTGCAACAATTTTTCACATTCTTTCTAACAAGAGAAAACTTGAAATCATAAAGATGTGGCAGTTTATTTAATTCCAAGTATATGGTAGAAGTTTCATTGCAGTAACAATTTTTAGACATTTTAAATAAGTATTTAAAAATCTGATAAAGCACCTTTTTTCTCTATAAAACATTTTAAATGTCAAGGGGAACATTGTGATGAGCATCCATATATTATTTGATGACAAATAAACACAATGTTAAAAGTCTCAGTGCTGAGTCTCAGGGATGCCAGGCACCAGTCAGATCTATTCTGTATGCTTCATGTCTTATGTAATCCAGACATTTTACATTATCTTTCTAAAGTCACGCCAATTTAGTATAGCAGTGACAATAGCCAGGATTGAATAGTGACACAGTGCAGACAAATAAAGTAAGCTGAATTTTAGTGCAGTTCACTGTTATGATACAATGCAAGTGTGGAGAGAATAATTACACATATGGAAAACAAATGCCAAGGAAGAGGATGCTGAAAGTGCCACTGAGACATCAGCATGCAAACATGCAAAATTATATAAAATATGATTGTAAAATAAATATCAAAACTAAATCTTTGGCTTTAAATCTTGTTCCTAGACACTGTGGTAAGGGTCATTAACTTGGAGAATAGTGTTATCCCAGTATAATAATTTATCGAACAGTGAAAACTAAAATCAAGGAACTAAGCCAGGACAAGCATACTGAGGAAGAATAGGGAAATATAGTTTGACAGCTCCTAACTTCAAAATTCAAGGTGAAATGTAACCTCTATAGTAATAGTATCAACAGATTGTTTTGGAAAATGTGTCTTAGTAGTTGGAATAATGCCTTATAGTAACTCATAATGAGAATTATTTAGATTCTTAGCCCACTCACTCTACTCTACCATCCCAGGATGAAGAGTGAAGAGACGATCTAGAAACACAGATAGACTCTTACAGGGCACACCAATGCTTTCATCATAATGTTCCTAGTGTATGTAACATCAAAAAATTTTATTTGCTTTCAACAATAACAGAAAATAAAATAAGGAATGAATCATGACACTTCCGTGTGTTATATTTGCTTCAATTTTAAAGATGTACTACTGTTTTTCTTCCATTTCATAAATCATTATTAAACATAATTGCCCTGATAATTGCTATAATGTATCTCAGTAGGTCAAGATAATTGATATTTCAGCATTACAGTCTCAAACTCTAACACAATAAGACACTGAATTTTCTAGTAGATTGCCAGCCGTTAAAAAAGAAGAGGGATCAAGATTCTTTAAAAAAAAGTCACTTGAAATTAACATATAATCCTAACATACCAAGGTCTTATTACTTGAATAAGTAAGTTATTTTAAGTTTAAGCTTTAAAATACAGTATTATTGCGGTGGCTCATATGTATCTTGAGTGAGTAGGACTATTAATAACTTTCTTCCCTAGTATCTTGCACAATATTGTCTGGTATTATGGAAGCTAGGCCAAAGAAAGAAGGTTAGATCCAAGTAGAATTATATGAACCTTGCATTCTAAATACCTGGTGTCTTCACCAAGTGGAGCTTACCTTCAACCTCTGAGTGGCAACATAGGTGAACAACAATGGCCTACATTGTTTTGAGAGTCACTTAGTCTGCCATGGCCAATCACTGGAAAGGGGCTTTTGTCAAAGAACAGTACTTATGGGGAGTATGGCAAACCTTAATGGCATAACTTCCATGTGTGTGTATATTTGCACGTGTGTGTGTGTGTGTGTGTGTGTGTGTGTGTGTGTGTGTGTGTGTGTGAATACAACATTAGGTAAATATAAACTAGTATTATTCATTGGATGCTTATAATAAAACTAACAAAGAACACCTTCTGTTATGTACTCTTCCTTTCACCTTTCTTTGGTCATGACCTATCTCTACCCCAGAGTAGTGAAATTTAACTTCTCAGGGATGCAGATTTCTGTTTTGTCCCCCCTCTTTTTTACCTTTTGCAACAAATGAAGAGCATTACAAATAGCCACAATGCTAAACATGCAAAGAACAACGGATCTGGGGTTCACAACCCTAATTCTACCATCTATAACATAAGCTTTTGATCTAAGATTCAGAGAAAACGAAGAAACAGGGTAGAGAGAAAACAAGGACCAGAGGATCAGCACAGTGCATTTATTGTATGACAGAATATTGAGCTCATGAAACTCAGCAATATGGTCACTTCAACAAACCATGAACAACGACATCCTATGGCATGCAAACATGGATGAAGGATGTCAGCACTTGGAAAAGGAGATGGAGGAAATACCACGTGTTGATTGTTGAATTCTTCTGCTCAATGAATTCCTTTTCTATTCTTGTAACTCATTTTTCAAATAAATCTCATAAGTAATTTAATGCACGATACTATCATTCTGCAGACTGGTGTAGGTGAAATTTCTTCAGATTAGAGATCTTGCCCCTGTACAAGGAAAACTAACCTCTAGTCATTGTACAACTTGGATGATAAGCTTCTAAAATGGCTTAATACTTTAGAAAACCCAGACTTCATAAAATATGAGAGAAAATTCCATCACTACTCCAACTTTCAATATTTAGGATAAAGAAAAAGAAAGAGAAAAAGAAAACAAAAGCAAAAAAGTAAGCCAAAATCTAAATAGAAACAAAACAACACCAACAGCCGGTCAAATCTTAATCAGCATTGCAGTTACATCAGCAAAATTTGCTTTTCAGAAATCCAAATTGATTGCTGCCAGAGACCATAGCACAAGCCCTGTGGAATCATAGGGCAGGGAGAGAACATCTGGGTTTTAGCCTTGCCAGTGCACTAATCATCTATGGAAGTGTCCAGGGTCCATAATTTGTGAATCCAGTCTGGACTGAAACAATGAATGTAGGTTAATTATGGAAGTATGTTTCAAATAGCTGGGGTGTACATTGATTAATGTTAGTGTTGCCTGATGTAGAATGTAATTTCATATTAGTTGCCTTCTAGAGAAGTTTAGAAATTTGTGATGGTGATACTCTCAGTCACTTGGTCTTATTTAAGGTCTTTTAAAAACAGAATCCAGCATATTCAAACTCTTATTTTCCAATTGCCCTCAGAACCTCATTACTGGAAAGCCAATAATTCATGGAGGTTGCATCAGCTGATAACGAGGCTTTGCTATCTCCTGTGAGCAGACCTCGAGATCTTTCGCCACACTGTCAGCTTAAGCCCTCATCCAAGGCAAGCCTCTTCCAACCTCACATTTGTTTCAATTTTAAATTCACCCTTGGGATGTTCTGAACAAAACTCTTTATACATATGTTTCATGCTTTTTATCATTTTGATTTCCTTTTTAATGATGCAGAAATTTGGAAGCATTCCTGTATCCTATATGTATTTCCAAAGTAGCGGTTTTATTTTTCAATAATGAGACATGTTTTTCTGATATTTATATTTCCCTCTTTAAAGATTAATTGTAATTATACAGTTTATAATAGGAGTATTCAACTCTTAAATTCATATGAAGTAGAATATTTTTATCAAAACCAGATATCATTTTGTGTGTTTTTATAATTTTTTAAAAAATTTCCAACATATTATTCCCTGATCATACTCACTTCCCAGTCATTCTATGTCTTCCCATCCCCTTGTGATGCCCTGCTCCAAAAGATAAAAATATATACTAATTAAAGTGAAAATTAAAATAGTCCAAACTTGTGTTATCTATTGTGTTATCTATACTCATTGGAGCATGGTCAAGTTCTCAGTGGCCTGCCCTTTAAATAAACCTGAGTATTTCCCTCCACATTCCTTCAAGAAGCCATTAGTTGTGGCAAGATACATTTCTGCATCCTTACCAGAGACCTGGGAGGTGAGAGATGCCCAGTACTCAGAGGGAGGGACCTTAGATGATATGCCCTAGAGTGGGGAGAGGGAACCTGTAGAGCATCAAGTGGAGGGATGGGTTGCCATTCCATAGTCAAAAAACTCTGCCCCAGAATTGTTTCTGTCTAAACAAACAGGGACAAAAATGGAGAAGAGCCTGAAGGAAAGGAGGTCAAGTGATCTCCCCAAATTGGCATCCAGCTCAAGGGGAGGTTCCAAGGCCTGACATTATTACTGAAGATATATTGTGTGCTTACAGATAGGAGCCTATCATGGCTGTACTGCAAGAGGCCCAACAAGCAGCTAAAACAGTCAGATGCAGATACTTATACCCAACCAATGAACAGAAACTGGGGAGCCCTGTGTTTGAATTAGGAAAAACTGAAAGAAGCTGAGGAGGGCAACGTGATAGGAAGACCAGCAATTTCAACTGACCTAGACCCCTGAGATCTCTCAGACAGTGAGCCAACAACAACCAGGCAGCATACACAGCTGATATGAGGCCTCTGACATATATACAACAGGATCGCCTGATCTGGCCTCAGTGAGAGAAGATGCACTTAACCTTGAGAGACTTGAGACCCTAGGGAGTGGAGAGTTCTTGTAGGGTCATGGTGGGGGTTGGGTACATCCTCTTGGAGATAAGGGGAAGGGATGGGGAAGAGTCAAAGGGTGGACTGGGAGGGAGATAATGATTGGATTGTGACAAAAGGATTAAATCATCACCATCATCACCACCGCCGCCACCGCCGCCACCACCACCGCCGCCATTATATCATCATCATCATCATCATCATCATCATCATCATCATCATCATCATCATCATCATCATGAATTCTCTTTGCTTAGGCTGTTCCTTTTTTAAGAGGCTGGAGGTTGAGGTGAGGCTAGGCATTGTCACAGAAGTCTCCCATGTCCCTCTTTTAAAACTGTGTCTCTGTAGTCATCTATGTTACTACAAAAATAGCTTCCTTGCTCTGTAAACTCATCAGGAACATGATTTATGCACTTCCACATAGTTTCGGGTAACAACACAGACCATAAACCCAGCTCCCTACTGCAGTAGTACCATGGGCCCATATAAGGCCCTTGCAGACAGCCAGGACCATGGATATTATAGCCTGATGTGGCAGAGCCAGCCACTCACATCACTACAGCCACTCACATCACTGCATCAGCATGCCCTACGGACATTAACAGATATTCAGGCAGTAGCCTGTAGACCATGGAACTCCACATTTCCTTCTGGGTAACACATGCCAAGGACATCAACAAAGACTCTAGCTGCAACAGGACCTCATATACAGATTTGACCCTTGGTGGCAGCTTGTACCTAGACATGTCCATTTCTTCAGGCAGCAGCACAGGTCATTCAGATCAGTATGGCTCCATTGGTAGGAAGGCCTCCAATTATCAAGATGACTTCAAGCAGTAGCTCAAGTCAGAAATATTCACATGGCCTTGGATGGCAATATGGGCCACAGACTTAAACACAAACTCTGTATACATTAGGATCATGAAAATCAGATATGATGTTAAATCTTCATCTCAATGTATATTTTGGCTTAGATAATTTTCTATAAGATCCACTATACTGATGTTTGGAACTCCAGTGGCATCTTTATAATTAGTACAATTCTGTAGGCATAAATATTATGCTACTAAAATTTCATGTATCTCTTGATTGAAAATATAATTGGCTAGGTAATAATAAAATGTGTTATATTGTCTCAACAAAAAAAATATCTAGACCATCTTTTCTTATTTAAATCAGGCATTGTTAATGACTGTCACAAAATATCCTTTACTTTGTTTTACTCTAAAGCTGTCTGTATTTGTGTAACATTATATAGTACTTTGGAAATCATAAGGGGTCCATTTAATAGTCCATTGATTTTTTGAGAATTATTAGGTTAGTTCAGAAAAGTTGAGGATATATACATGATCAAAACACAAAATTTACCATATTTCCATATTTCTTTATTTCCATAAAGTAACAATGGGTAGTCCAAAAATAAAATAAATATTTAAGAGATAAACTTTAATATTCCATAATATCAAAATGATGCAATTACAGAATTCATCTAGCAAAACTCAGTGCTGAAGATTTATTCATTGAAAATTGCTTTTCTAAGACAGTATTTGCTCTGTAGCACAGACTGGCATAAAACTCATGATCATCTAGCATTTCTTTCCATCTGTAGTACCAATAACAGGAATGTATTACCACACTAGGCTTATTCTGTAAACACCACTGAAAGATATCAACAAGATCCAACTGATGATAAATATCTAACATTGATGGGTAAAAGACTCAGTATTATAAAGATACCTGCAGAAAATTGGCTCTGTAAATATTAATTTTTGGGTAGTTTCAGGGAGAGGACTATTGGTATCTAATCCTCCCTGTTGAACTATTCACTGCTGAAAGGTTCTAAACCTAGGGGCATCATGGTCTTTAGCTGTATACCCATTGATGAACCCATGGTCACACAAGTGACCTTAATTCAATGTTGTGATTCACAAAATTAAAATAAAAACATAAATGTTGATTCACACACATAAACATGTGGTAAATTTCTTAAGACTTCAGATCATAAAGTACACTGGTACATAAATAAAGACATATAAATAATAAGCAATTAACTTCTTGAAATAAAGCACCATACTTATAACCTTACAAATTATTCACCGGTATATGTACTCAATATGAAATTGTCTTTCAGCAAATAGTTCTCAAAAATTAGATCTTTTCATACAAAATATTTGAATTGAAAACCCACATCACATACTATATAAAATTAAGATTAATGACAAAAATATAATATCTATCTATCTTTATGTATATATAAATATGCCAAGAGATAGATATAGATATGTAGCAAAACTGTAAAATGTCCAAAATAAATACAGCCCTAAATAATCTTACATTTGTATTAGACAATATTTCTTATATTTAACAATTAAAGTTCAACAATAGAAAAATATTAAATAAACATTTTTTCTTTTCATAATTCCTCAAAGGAATACTATGTAGAAGTTGGGCATTGTTGTATATGACTATATTATTCCAATGTGTCATTACTCTGAATTTTAAGAAGTAAATGAATTAGTAGAGAGCCTGAATTACTTAGTTGTAAGATATTGTCTAAAAGCATAAATAAATAATACCATTAACAATAAATAATAACCCAGAGAATGAGATAATATTTTGTAGAGCATATGTCTGGTAGATGTATGTACAGCATGTAAATTCTATTATCCTAGGAATTTAGGAAAGAACTTCACCTTTTCCTTTGATTCCAAGCAGACATTGAGCACTTGAAAAGAAATCGAGTCCTATGAGTCAAAAAGAAAATGCAAGTCAGAACAACACAAGACCAGGTCTCACACTTGGTTAATTTCATTATTAGCTTGCATAGATCTCTAGAACTGACCCTGAGTAACACATGTGCACACTCAAAGTTTATAAAACAAAAGTAGCATTTGCAAAGTGGAAACCAAATCTGACATACGCGTCTGGCTAGAATCAAAATGTTTCAGGTTCTTTGCAAATTAATTTTGTGTTTTGTCTCGTGTTTCAATCTAGATTTACTATATTATGCAGCAATTCCACTCTGAAATGATGAAGTGTATGCTTACACAAAACTTTGTTCATAATAGGGAAAATGACAAGATAATTCTTGTGTCAATCTACTATTGAATAGATAAATGAAGACATGAGATATCAACAGAGAAAATATGGGGAGAGCAACAGACAAGGCAATTTAGAGATAGCTCAGTGGGTTGAGTTGACTGGGTAATTGTATTTGTGTTAAAGACCCTAGGACTCTTATTAAAGGCCTGGTCATAGTGTTTTTAATGCCAGTCCTAAGGAGGCAGCGACAAATGGGTCCCTGTAGCTTGTTAGTCAATCAAACTAAAATCTAGTTTCAGTGAGGGAAGGTGTTTTAAAATGGGGAGATTAAACAGGATACTGACTTCTGTCTTTATAAACACTTAATGAAGACAAGTACAAGTCAATGAAACACTAGGTATTCCTTTTACCTAAAGATGAACAACTTCTAACATTCAGAGGAGGAATTAAGGAGGAAAAACTTGTAAAAAAAAATCACAAAATACTGACTTAACCTTATGACCTCAGCTTAATTTTCATGTTATTGTTTGTCTATTGTCATGATGCTTAATATAAACATTGTCTTCTTAAGTGTTTCCTGTTAAATCCACTGTCCACATTTATAACTATGATTCAGGCTTACCTCATTTGTCCCTAAAATACTACTTTTATGAAGCTCACTAACATTAAAATTTAGTGGACTTATGGCCTACATATGACTTCTAATTCCTTTAATATTTAAAACCAATTAGAGAAAGAGAAACCATCAATTTGAGGAGTCATGGAAGTGGTTGGAGGAAGGAAAGAGTGAGGAGTGTTGTTAAGTGTTTTGTGTATGTGTATGTATAATGTATATGTATTAGGTATATTTATAATGCATATGTATATGTATAATGTATGTGTATATGCATGCATATGATGTTTATTAATCTGTATAAAAGAATAGAAGTGGGCAAAGTGAAGACATTTTACTTATACATTCAAGAAAGCTGAGGACAGGTTTTGGAGGCCAGTCTGGGCATCACAGTGAGACTGTATCTCAAAAAATAAAAAGCAGATATATCTATGTACTTCTACAAATTATGCAGTTATTTAAATTCAGCAATATGGATTTTGACAATGATATGTACATCCACAAAATACTATAAGGAAAAGATATAGACATACACACACACACATTTGTGTGTGTGTGTGTGTGTGTGTGTGTGTGTGTGTGTGTTTAAAAAAATCTGCAATGTAATTGGTACAGTCCTGCCACATGTATGGCTGGTGAGATCATTCTCCTGGAAAGCAGAAAGGAGCACCTTGTAGAACTCCTTTGCAGCTCTTCCTCAGAGGAAAATGTTAAACTATCACAGTGTTTTCGTGCCTGATCATGTTAATAGAAAGGAAGGCCCAGCAGAAGATTTGAACAGTCAAAACACAGTTGAAAGGAATCTTGGTCAGGGAGTCATGACAGAGTAATTTTACGTCTAATTTGTTCATTGTGCATGAAGAACGTTGGCAGAGCTGGCAATGCAAGAATATGTGACTAATGAATTTTCAAGAGACTATTTACCTAGCGGATTTTCTTTCTCATTAGAGAAATTTCATGAGCTTAAAGACTAGATCACTCATAGGAGTATTTGCTAATTAATGATTATACAACTTCAAATATATATATAAGCTTCATCTTCACACAATAAAATGTGAGTCAGTGAATGGGCATGTCACATTAATAATAATGGCACAAGTCACCTGGATTAAGTAATTTCACACAGATGTAATTTTATTTTTAAAGTAGCACATGATCTCTTATGTTAGCTACTACAATCTAAATACATTTTATTGCCCAATAATTCTGGAAGTTAAAGAATAAGTATTCTCTGAGAGTGTTATACATCAGACAGTAAAGAAAAAAATAAAACAATTCACATTCTCTTACTGCATGAATTAAACTTAAATATAGAGGCATATTTTCAGTTTGTTACACGTGGTTTTAAAGTACAAAAGTAGCAGGGCCCATCCATGAATCACAAGTATTAAAGAGGGACACAGAGTTGGAAGTGGGTCAAAGTCTGGTGATCTTTCTAATTCTCTCTTACACTTCTGGGAGCCAGGAGCTGACGGCTTCAGGAAACCCAACATTTTGATGCTGTTCTCTTACTCTGTAACTCGTAATATTTGTACTTCACTGAGCACTGGTTTCTTACTCTGTAATCTCTAGTTGTTTGTGCTTTAATAAGCACAGATTTCTTGCTCTGTATCTCTGTTGCTTAAGGACCTCTTGCTGTCCAAGAGAGAGGCTTGAACTACGTAACTCTTCATGAACCAGGAAGAAAAGAACATCTTTTACATAGGTGATACACACACACACACACACACACACACACACACACACACACACACACACACACATTCTGCTCTGGCGTGACTACCTGTCTCTTCAGCTCCAAAAGTGTTCATGCATACTTACGTACATATATGTATACCTATACACACAGATACAGAAGGATCTTAATAGCTAAGTTCAAAGCAGTGTTTCCTTTTTGTTAAATTGGATATTTTCTTTATTTACATTACTAATGTTATACCCTTTCCCTGTATCTCTTCAGTAACCTCCCATTCTATTTCCTTTCCCCTGCTTCTATGAGGATGCTCCCCCACTCACCCACTCACTACTACTTCACCACCCTGTCATTTCCCTACACTGGGGCATGGAGCTTTCACAGGACCAAGGACTTCTCCTCCCTTTAATGTCCTACAAGGCCATCTTCTGCTATGTATGCAGCTGTAGTCATGGTTTCATCTCTGTGTACTCTTTGTTTGGTGGTTTAGTCCCTGAGAGCCCTGGGGGTCTGGTTTTTGATATTGTTGCTCTTCCTATGGGGATGAAAACCACTTTGCTCTTTCAGTCCTTTCCCTAGTTACTCCACTGGGGTGCCCATGCTCAGTCCAATGCTTGGCTGTGAGCATCTGCCTCTGTATTTGTCAGGCTCTGGCAGAGTCTCTCAGGAGACAGCTATATCAGGCTCCTGTCAGCATGCACTTCTAAACATCAGTAATATTGTCTGGGTTTGGTGTCTGTATATGGGAGGGATTCCCACGTGGGACAGTCTCTTTTCTTCCTTCAGACAGGAGCAATTATGGTTTAAAATTTGGAGATGAATGGGTGGCCCCAACAATTTATAAGATTGTAGGGTGATGTCATACAGGTGTGGACAGGTACAAGATAGAACGAGGCCTGTCATTGGACTAGAAGCAAGGATGGGCGGGAGAAAATTTTTAGAAGGGGGGGAGGAGACTGGAGTGAGGGGGAGAAGCAGTGGAGAGAACATGGAAGCTGATGTTAAGATTTCTCTCTGCACATTTACAGGTTGTTATAAATACTTTTAAGAGACAGATGTGTACAGGGCTTTGTATGTCTAGGTGGGCAATTATATCTTATCAATTGGATCAGAGGTTATTGTGTTGTGTGTTCTTTCATGTGGCGATTTATGTTCAAGACAGTGTGTGGTGGCTGGGGACACTAGGCCACCACAGAATTGGGATGTGTGCTTCTGGCATGGTGGCAGCCTGCCTTGGGAACTGGATAGATAGAGAGATTGATGCCAGGCTCAGAGAGAAGCCATCGGCAGTGTGATAGGAGATAGACCAAAGTGGGTGACATGCTTTGCTGACTGAGGTGAAGATATCTACCAGATATCTTTAGACCCTACAGTGCTGGACCTGGTGCAGGCTAAAGACAACATTTGATATAATTTCACAACAATATAAGATCATTATAAATTCAAAGCACATGGCTTAACTTTATCATAGTGCACACCTGTGGCTTCATCCTTAGGTAAGACTTACAGTGAATTTTTTTTTTTTTTTTGGATCACAAATTTGTCCCAAGCCTCTTTCTCCTTTTAGTATAATTGTGCAAGTTCATTGTGTCCCTTATTATGCAGCCTTTATTTACTATTCTATGAGAAATAATTTTATTCTTATTCTAAGTTTATTATATCTTCCTGACAAAAAAATTAAAACTATCTCTTAAAATTTTCTTCCTAAAACTATTTGAATCAAATGAAGAATTCTGTAAAATGATTAATTCATTTAAACAGCATTAACTCATGAAAGTTCATCTTTATGTTGAACTGCTCAATAGGGTGGGCTAATATTCAGGGATCATTAGACTATGCAATAGTGATAGGAGAAGGCATATCAGCTGCAAAAATAAATCCTAAAGTCACTTGGAGCTGTAACTCTCAGAACTCATCTATTTCAGGTCATGAAAAAATGGTGCGTCACCTCCAGGAAAGTCACCTGCTAATTTAAGCCCTCCTAGATGGCTCCTGAAAGAAAAGTTTGTGGATTTGCCGATAACATTCTATGGAATTTAAAATAGGAGTTGCAGATATGACTCAGCAGTAAAGAACAATTACTGATCTTGCAAAGGACAGGGGTTTGATTTAGAGCATCCACATGTTTAATAGACAACAACCCACAACTTCAGTTATCATTAGTATCAGGGTATGTGGTGGACTCTTCTGGTCTCTTTGGATACCATGTGGTATACATACAAGCATGTAGGCCAGCATTCACGTATATATTCCATCATATTTAATTAAAGATGTTTTATTGTATAACATTATATAATCTGTTAGATTTAATTAAATATAGCTTTAATATATATATTAATATATACATGTATACATATATATATTTATATATATATGCAAAAAAACCCACATGAAACAAAAGGCTGTACAGGAGGTTATCTAGTTACGTATGTGGGAGAACTTGATGGAGATATAATTACTCCTATTTAATGTGGTTGTTGTCCTTTACTGATGAATTTATTAGGAAAATTAGATGGAAGTAGGTGGTCTTAGTGATTGGTCATAATGTGAAATAATCACTTATGAGCTACACATTGCTTTCTGCAAAGGAAGTGATAGGTTACTACCAATAATTTTGGACATTTTAAAAGAATTGAGTCAGCACTACTAGCGGACATTATTAAAAATGGAACAGTGTTCCACAATCTGTATTTTAAAACAGGCCTTTATTAAAATGTAGTCAGTAGTAGGCTCTTTTTGAAAATACTAAGTAATAATTTTGGAGGGCATAATGGTTCTCTTATGTACAGATGTAATCTAAAAAGCTTTCAGTCTGGAGAAAGAATAAAACAATCCCTCATTCATTTTGCTTAGTAACAACAAGAGGGTATAACATATTTGGTTAGCTTATTATCACTGACTGGAACTCTGTCTCTGCTTGCCTATTTATAACAGCAAACTCCATTACAAAAAGAGGGATGTGATTATGTGGTACCGATTTTCTGTGGGAAATGATTTCAGAGGTCTAGGAAATAAACTCTTCTAAGCAACAGTGTTTCATTAAGAGAAAGCTTAAATATGCATCACATCATAAATGCTTATAAAAATTGCAAATGTGTGGATGTTTTGTTCATTTATACAATAAAAAATGGTACAGATTATTTTTTGATGTATAACAAATAAATTCCCCCAGGGTACTGCCGACTGTGCATTTCAGTAACCCCTATAACTGTGAATTTATTCAAATAAATGAAAGCACACAATTTTCCTTGGAAGAGCCAATATTATATACATATTTATAAACTTGTCATTCCCAGCATTCAAGGGAAATCCTCCTACCAAAATTAACTAACACTCCTCTCTTCTCCCTTTCATTTCGCAAAGATATACATTCTTGGTTTTTTGTATGTTAACTCTTAAACTAAATGTCTACCAGACTGCTTACTATGCATTATAACCTAAGACAACACCACTATGTTCGATTCCTTAGGATTTGCCATGATTGATTTTCTTAGATCCTAGTGAATTAATCTGGGATGCCATTGTTTACATTAATGAAAATATTCAGTATACTCTGTTAGTATATAAAATGATAACATTGCTGCTCCATTTTTTCATTGCAAAATCTAATGATAGACATTGGTCAGCCTTGCCTGTTCCTTTACAATCTCTGAAGCTTCATGGTACAATACTCTCTTCTTTATCTGTTACACCAGAAGTTTATAGCTTCTTGTGCTTTCTTAGTGTGTCTTGTCTATGGACCTGTAGTTATCGAAAGCCACATTTGCTCCACTCTAGAGTAATTTGCTAAATCGTTCTTTCTTTCTTTTTTTGTTGGATTTTTCAATTTATTTACATTTTAATGTTATCCCCTTTCCAGATTTCCTGTCCATAAACTCCCTACCCCCTCCCCCTCCCCCTACTTGTATGAGGGTGTTCCCTCACCAATCCACTGACCCCTTTGTGCCTCCCCGCCCTGACATTTCCTACACTAGGGGGCAGAGGTGTCCAGTCTTGCCAGGACCAAGTGCTTCATTTCCCACTGGAGTCCAACAAGGCCATCCTCTGTTACATACGCAGCTAGAGCCGTGAGTCTGTCCATGCGTACTCTTTCGGGTAGTGGTTTAGTCCCTGGGAGCTCTGGTTGGTTGGCATTATTCTTATGGGCTTACAAACCCTTTTAGCTCTTTCAGTCCTTTAACTCCTCCAATGAACACCCCGTTTTCAGTTCAATGGTGGATTGCTAGCATCCACCCTTGTATTTGTCATGCTTGCGCAGAGCCTCTCAGGAAACAGCTACATCAGGCACCTGTCAGTATGCACTTCTTGGCATCAGCAATAGTGACTGGGTTTGGTGACTGTATGCATATAGGCTGGATCCTCAGGTGGGGCACACTATGGATGGCCTTTTCTTCAGTCTCTCCTCCAAATTTCGTCTCCGTATTTCCTCCTATGTATATTTTTGTTCCCCATTCTAAGAAGGACTGAAACATTGTTCATCCTTCTTCTTTAGCTTCATGTGGTCTGTGGATTGTATCTTGGGTAATCCGAGCTTTTAGGCTAATATCCACTTATCAGTGAGGGCAAACTATGTGTGATTTTTTTTGTGCTTGAGTTATCTCACTCAGGCTGATATTTTCTAGTTCCTCCCATTTGCCTTTGAAATTCATGGAGTCATTGTTTTTAATAGCGGAATAGTAACTGAATGTGTAAATGTACCACATGTTCTGTGTCCATTTCTCTGTTGAAGGGCATCTGGGTTCTTTCCAGCTTCTGGCTATTATAAATAAGGCTGCTATGAACATAATGGAGTATGTGTCCTTGTTATGTGTTGGACATCTTTTGGGTATATGCCCAGGAGAGTTACTTATGGATCCTAGGGCAGCATTATATCCTGTTTTCGAGGAATCTCTAGATCTCCAGAGTGGTTGTGCCAGCTTGCAATCCCACCAACAAAGGAAGAACATTCCTCTTTCTCCACATCATTTCCAGCACCTGTTGTGAGTTGAGTATTTTCTCTTAGCCATTCTGACTGGTGTGAGGTGTAATCTCAGGTTTGTTTGACATGCATTTCTGTGATGACTAAGGATGTTGAACATTTCTTTACTTGCTTCTCATGCATTTGATATTTCTCAGCTGAGAATTGTTTGTTTAGCTCTGTTTTGTTTAAAATATGATTATTTGATTCTCTGGAGTCTAACTTCTTGAGTTCTTTGTCTTTATTGGATATTAGCCCTCTATCAGATGTACGATTGGTAAAGATCTGTTGGTTGCTGTTTTGTCTTAATGACAGTGTCCTTTGCCTTACAGAAGCTTTGAAATTTTATGAAGACCCATTTGTCAACTCTTGATCTTAGAGCATAAGTCTTTGGTGTTTTGTTCAGGAAATTTTACCGAGTGCCAATATTTTTGAGGTTCTTCCCCACTTTTCTTCTATTAGTTTGAGTGTATCTGGTTTGAGGTGGAAGTCCTTCATCCACTTGAACTTGAGCTTTGTACAGGGAAATAAGAATGTATTGATTTGCATTCCTCCTACATGCTGACTTCCAGTTGAACCAGCACCATTTATTGAAAATGATATCTTTTTTTTTCCCAATAGATGGTTTTAGCTTTTTTGTAAAAGATGAAGTGACCATAGGTGTGTGGATTCATTTCTTAATCTTCAATCCTATTCCATTGATCTACTTCCCTATCCTTGTAGCAGTTCCATAAAGTTTGTGTCACTATTGCTCTTTAATACATCTTGAGGACAGGGATTGTGATCCCCCAAGAAGTTCTTTTATTGTTGAGGAGAGTTTATGCTATCATGGGTTTTTTGTTATTCCAATGAATTTTCAAATTGGTCTTTCTAACTCTATGAAGAATTGAGTTGGAATTTTCATGGGGATTGCATTGAATCTGTAGATTGCTTTTGATAAGATGGCAATTTTTCCGATATTAATCCTGCCATCGCTTAAGCATGAGACATCTTTCTATGTTCTGAGATCTTCTTCAATTTCTTTTTTCAGAGATTTGAAGTTTTTGTCATACAGACTTTTACTTGCTTGGTTAGAGTCCCACTAAGATATTTTATATTATTAGTGACTATTGTGAAGGGTGTCGATTTCCTAATTTTATTCTCAGCCTGTTTATCCCTCGAGTAGAGGAAGGCTACTGATTTGTTTGAGTTAATTTTATATCCAGCCACTTTGCTGAAATTTTATATTAGGTTTAGGAATTCTCTGGTGGAATATTTGTAGTCACTTAGATGTACTATCATACCATGTGCAAATAGTGACATTCTGATTTCTTCCTTTCCAAAATGTATCCCTTTGACCTTTTTTCGTCATCTGATTGCTCTGGATATGACTTTAAGTACTATATTTAATAGTTAGGGAAAGAGTTGGCAGCCTTGTCTAGTCCCTGATTTTGGGGGGATTGCTTCTAGTTTCTTTCCATTTAGTTGGATGTTAGCAACGGGTTTGCTGTACACTGCTTTACTCTGTTTAGGTATGGGCCTTGAACTCCTGAGCCTTCCAAGATTTTAACATGAAGGGGTGTTGAGTTTTGTCAAATGCTTTACCAGCATCTAGTGAGATGGTCATGTGATTTTTTTCTTTGAGTTTGTTTATATAGTGGATTATACTAATGAATTTCCTTATATTGAATCATCCCTGAATACCTGGGATGAAGTGTACTTAATCATGATGGATGATCGTTTTGATGTGTTCTTGGATTCGGTTTGCAAGAATCTTATTGAGTACTTTTGTGTCGATATTTTAAGGAAAATTGATCTGAAGTTCTTTTTCTTGGTTGGGTCTTTATGTGGCTTAGGTATAAGTGTAATTGTGGCTTCATAGAAGGAATTGGGTAGTGTTCCCTGTGTTTCTATTTTGTGGACTAGTTTGGACAGTATTTGTATTATGTCTTTTATGATGGTTTGATAGAATTCTATACAAAAACCATCTGGTCCTGGTCTTTGTTTGGGTTGGGAGACTTTTAATGACTGCTTCTACTTCTTTAGGAGTTATGGGACTGTTTAGATGGTTTATCTGATCCTGGTTTAACTCTGGTATCTGGTATCTGGTATCTGTCTAGAAAATTGTCCATTTCATCCAGATTGTCCTGTTTTGTTGAGTATAGTCTTATCTATGTACCATTTAGACAAGATTTTAACAGATGAAAATTTCACAAAAAGTACAGGTATCACTCATTAGCTTTAATGAAATGTTAAACTGATGTTTTTCTACAGCATGAAATATACCTATGTCAGCATCCTTTGGTCATTTTTATTTTTTCTAGATTAACTTCAGAGTCTTATGCATATCAGGCAAGGACCCCTCCACTATACTAAATCTTTGTTTTTGATTGTCAGTTTCTAGTAAATATAGTCTTTATTTGTTCTCATATTCTTAATAATTAGAACATTGTCTAGGCCAACCTAAAACTCGAGACCCATTCCATGGCCAAGCATCAATCCGTAACTTTTTTTTTTATTATTAACTTGAATATTTCTTATATACATATCGAGTGTTATTCCCTTTCCCGGTTTCCGGGCAAACATCCCCTTCCCTCCCCCCTTCCTTATGAGTGTTCCCTTCCCACCTGATTTCCCCCATTGCTAGATTTCCTCCCCCAACAGTCTAGTTCACTGGGGGTTCAGTCTGTTTAGCAGAACCCAGGCTTCCCTTCCACTGGTGCTCTTACTAGGATATTCATTTACCTATGAGGTCAGAGTCCAGGGTCAGTCCATTATAGTCTTTTAGGTAGTGGCTTAGTCCCTGGAAGCTCTGGTTGCTTGGCATTGTTGTACATATGGGGTCTCAAGCCCTTCAAGCTCTTCCAGTTTTTTCTCTGATTCCTTCAACGGGGTCCTATTCTCAGTTCAGTGGTTTGCTGCTGGCATTCCCTCTGTATTTGCTGTATTCTGGCTGTGTCTTCTCAGGGATGATTCTATCTGCATCCTGGTCCTGTCGGTCTGCATTTCTTTTTTGCTTCATCCATCTTTGTTAATTGGGTGGCTGTATATGTAACTCTGGGCAGGCTCTGAATGGGTGTTCCTTCAGTGTCTGTTTTAATAGTCTTCTCTTCCCTGCCAAGGTATTCTTGTTCCCCTTTTTGAAAGAAGGAGTGAAGCCTTCACATTTTGATCATCCGTCTTGAGTTTCATTTGTTCTAGGCATCTAGGGTAATTCAAGCATTTGGGCTAATAGCCACTTATCAATGAGTGCATACCATGTATGTCTTTCTGTGATTGATGCTTGCAGACAGGAACCTAGCTCACATGTTCTCTGAGAGGCTTTATCCGGCAACTGACTGAAGCAGATGTAGATACCCATAGGCAAATAACTGGATGGAGTTATGAGACTCTTATGGAAGAGTTGGGGGATAGAATGAAGGCTCTTAAGAGGATAGGAACTCAGGAAGACCACAAGGGTCAACAAACCTGCACTCCTGGGAGTTCCTAGAACCCGAGTCACTAACCAAAGCACATACTTGGGCTGGACTGAAGCCCACTGCACATATGAAGCAGACCTGCAGTTACATCTTCATGAGGATCCCCTAAAAACTGGAGCTGGGGATGGGAGGCTGTCCCTAAAACTATAGCCTTACTGGAGAAATAATTCCCTAACAGACTGGTGCCTTGCCTGGTCTCAGTGGGAGAGGATGTACCTAATCCTGAAGGAGAAGAAGGGGGTTAGGGTTGAGAGACACTCTGAGGTGGGGGTAGAAAAGGGGCAGAGTTTCCCATGTAAGTAAATAAATAATTAGCTGGAGTATTGGCTAGAGTACAGAGCACATTTAGTGAACAATTGTAGAGTTACAGTTTATAAAGTATGAGTGTAATAGAACTTCTTAACAGTATTTATTCTTAATCTCTTTTCAAACTCTAATCTTTGTGTTTTCTTTCTATATGTTCCCATATATCTAACTTAGAAAAACTAATATATTGCCCATCAAGCTCCCAAGTTATTACTAAAATACATCCAATGGAAGATTTAGATAAAACATCGAAGAAGAAAGAGAAAACTAAAATGATCACTTCACTTTACAATTGCCAGGTTAAGCTTCTTATGAAAATGAAAATTCAAGAAAATAAGTGGAAAATAATTAATTTATTTGAAATAATTATTCTATTGAGTTTCTTTTAATGTAGAATGTGAAAGAGCTAAATACGATTTTCATGATCTGATTTAAAAAGCATGCATGATACTTTAATGTGAAACTTAGTGACATCATTGATATTTTACCCAGTTATCTGAAGAACTGATAAAAAAAATTTGGTTAATACCAATATATAAAAATGGAAGGAGGATATTGAAGTTATCTCAAGAGCAGTACTTTTGAATAAGTACTTCTAAGGAATGAGGTTGCTTCTTAGGAATATGTCTCAAATAATATTTTATCTCTACCATGAGAATTCATTTCAAGGTCCTATGTGACTGAAAACAGAAATTTCAAGTATTGCATTGTAGATAGTGAAACCTATGCATGGGTATATGGAGAGGCAGGCTCCTGTCTGGGAATCAGACAAGTGGATCCTGGTGACTTGAATTAAGCAAAGTGACTTTACATAATGATGATTATAAACTGTGTCTTTATGTGAGCTGGTTAACTAATATCAAACATATCAGGCGCACATGGTACTGATGGGACTAAGGTCCATTGAGGAGTTTTATATTTTCATTCTAATGGCTTCGTTAAATTGGTGTATACTGAAATAATTTGAGGAAGGGGTCTACATAATAATTGTAACTTAGGTTGGCACAGTTGACTCAGTTATGTGAAGCCTAGAACCTATGTTCAACTCTTCCAACTGGCAATTATTACATCATGTGCTGGCCTTTATCCATTTTGTTCCCTGGTCCTGCAAAAGTCTAGTCCAGTGGAGTTAGCCAGGTATGAGGTAATTCATCTCTCTTGTACTTATGAACAACACCATCAATAAAGACACATTCATGAGATTCATTATGCAAACAAACAGCAACAATTGTCTTAACTACATGGAAGTAACAAAGGTCAAGCTAACAATTTAGCATGTCTCAAAAAGGAACTAATACTATTTTTTAATATGCCCTTTTAGGGTATCCATTTATATCTTCATGTGTTACATAGTGGATATACCCAGGGCATGTTATCTTTATAGCACTGTACTTAGGGCAAAGTATCTCCTTTAAATATTTTTGATCTCATAAATAAAATAATAAAAAATGGACTCAGAGATAGACTCGGAGATTGTGTGAGTCAAAGAGAAAACGACAATTCAAGAATAAAATAGATATTGGCATCTTCAAAACAAAGAGATCAAATAAAATAAATACAATTTAAACTGGAAATATAGTCACTGAAAAGAATTATACTTTTGGTAAACTGAATACCTCTGGATTCAGCTTCTTAGAGACTATTATAAACTATGACTCTAGAATAGACAATCTGTTATCCTTGCAGGATGAAACGAGTTCTGAGGTGGTTAAACAATATGCTAGTCTTCAAGTCAACTAAAGAGAAATGATTTAGCATTAAAATTATTTTGCCCAGCTTTACATACATCTAAGAGTTTCTCTGGGTGACCTAGAACTCAAGATTTGTCTGAAATAGTCAGGCATAGCTAAAAACATGAATTGATGCCAATTTTATTTCTCACTTCAATATAGTTTAAAGGCCTTGTTATTGGCTCATCATCAACATTTCAAACTTGTTACAAGCATCCCATGGGTCATTATCATTTGTTCAAAGACCAGTGGTTTGAAATTCTAAAATAATAGTGCAAAGTCAGTCCTTGAAATGTGATTTTTTTTAAATGTACATTTTTTTCATTATTACTTTTGAGAATTGTCTGCTTTTAAATTTTAAAATATTCTCTCTACTGGGAAATTACTGACCCCCAACCATACCACCCATCAAATAAGCCCTTAATTCATTGATTACCATTTTCTTGAAAACATGAATGGGAAATGGATGCTTATACATGGATGCTTTCTCTGTCTTGACTAGTATCTTCTATGAATAACAAAAATTCAAAAGAATCATCAAAACTAATAAGATGTTTATGAGGACATGCACATTTAATAATAAGTATTAAATGCAAGTTGCACAGACTGGAAATAATGTTATCATCGTGCCTGAAAAATAATACAACAGAAACATCTAGGTCCCTGATGAGGCAATACGTATTAAATGATGACCAAATAGTATGGTTTGTAAGGTGGCCATTTAGTAAACGACAAAGTAGAACACTAGGGCAAAGACATTCCTAGTGCTCTGAGTATTTTCAAAACATCAGTAGTGATGACTGGCCCCATAGTCAACAGAATCTGTGGACTGAATTATGGGCCCAGAGACTCCTGACATAATGCTTTCATGAACTTAACCATTTTCAATATAGAAAACGTAAATGATCAGTCTGTACACAAATTCTGAGATTGTAGCTTCTGGATAAATGCTATATACACAGCTATGTCTTTGAGTGAAACCCAATTTCTTAAGTTTTCCTAAAGGTGAGTCACGTAACCCTGCGGATATTTAACTCTTCCTACTCTGCTTTTCTGTTCAGTCCAGATTGACACCTGCTTTTGCCTAATGCTACCTGTGTCTCTTACTCTAACAAATAAAACTTTCCATCAAACCTGCTGCTCACTTGTCACACAGTAAGAGAAACAATGTCTTGTGATAGGTTACATGCTTATATTTGATATTAGATAGCATGTCCTATAGAATCCATGCCATGATTACCACCAATGCATGGACCCCCAGTGCAGGGGAATATGGGGGGCCAGTAAGGGAATGTATAGGGGAATACCCATATGGGGGGAGGGGAGGAAAGGATGGGGTTATGGACCCCTATAATCGGAAGGAAATGTAAGAAGAAATATATCTAATAAAAAATATTTAAAAAAAAAAGAAAATGGTATCCTTTTATCTTATGTATCAAAAACTTTTAGTAATATTTGGTTGTTTTCTATGATAGAAAACAGTTGGGTAAGTAAAAAAATACTTCTAAACACAACAAAATATATTTATTCTTTAAATTCTTAACAAAGGGGCAATGAAATCAATTTGTCAGTATTTAAGATCTTAGACAGCTTTGTGTATCCATCCTTTTGTGGGTTAAATGATGAGGCTGAGATATTGGGATAAAAGTACAAGCACATCATTATACTTTACAGCTTATCTTTTATTCTTAGCTATATTCCATTCTAGTTAGCTCTTTAATGTGCAGTGCTTCAGATGTGGACATATGGCCATGTCTGCTGCCTAGCTTGTTACTAGAGCCTACACCTTAATCCTATACCTTCTGATAGTTTTATTAATTTGTTCTCATATATTATATCCTGACCTGACCATAGCCTCACCTTCCTCCACTCTTCTAAGTCCCATCCCTTTCTGCCCTCCCCATATACCTCTCTTTTCCCCAGACAAAGAGCGGTCCTCTCAGGAAAATCAACCAAATTCTGTTTATCAAGTTGCAATAAAACTGGGCACCTCATTTCACACCAGGACTGTGCTGGGAAATAAAGTATGTGGGCAAAGGTCCCAAAAACAGACAAAAGAATCAGACACGGCCTCTGCTCCCTCTGTTAGGAATCAAACAAAAACACCAACCTACCCAAGTGTAACACGTGTGTTACAGTTCTAAGCTAGACACATACAGATTTCCTCACAGTAAAGTTCAATTTCAGTGAGTCCCTGAGTCCAGGTTTCTTAATACTGTTAGTTTACTTCTGATGTCACTGACCCTTGTCTCTCCTGTAATACTTCCTCCCCTATATTAGGTGCAATCTCAGGGTCATTTTGATTTGCATTTCCCTGATGACTAAAAATGTTGAACATTTTTTTAGATGCTTCTTGGCCATTCGCGATTGGTATGTTGAGAATTCTCTGTGAGATGATGAATTTCTTGTGTTTTCTCTAGTATTATACCTTTCTTGTGTTAGAGTTTTCCTCCTAGTATACTCTATATGTCTGGATCAGAAGAAAGATATTGTTTAAAGTTGTTTTTGCCATGCAATATCTTGGTTTCTCCATTTATGATGATTGAGAGTTTTGCTCAGTATTGTAGACAAGGCTGGCATCTGTAGTCTCTTAGATTGTGCAAGACATCTGTTCAGGATCTTTTGGCTTTTTAGATTCTTTTGAGAAGTCAGGTTAGTTCTGATAGGTCTACTTGGTCTTTTTCTTTGAAGATTTTAAAGTGTTTTTCTTTATTCTGTACATTTAGAGTTTTGATTATCATGTGGTGGGAGGATTTTTTTTTTCTGGTCTGATCTATTTGGTTTTCAGTAGGCTTCTTGCATGTTTATGGCCGTCACTCATTTTAGGTTAGAGAAGTTTTCTTCTATGATTTTTTAAGAACATGAACAGCGAATCTTCACCCTTTTCTACTCCTATTATTCTTACATTTGGTCTTTTCACTGTGTCCCAAATTTCCCTGAATGATTTGGGTTAGGAACATTTTACAATTTACACTTTCTTTGAGTGGTATATCAGTGTCTTCTATGGCATTTTCTATGCTTGAGATTCTCTCTGCCATCACTTATATTCTGTGGGTGATGCTGCATCTGCAGCTCCTCTTCTTTTTCCTAGGTTTTCCATTTCTAGATTTGCCTCCGTTTGTGATTCTTTATTGTTTCAATTTTCATTTTTAGGTCTTGGACCATTTTGTTCAATCCTTTCACAGATTACATTTTCCTAATTTTTTAGGGGATTTATTGTTTTTTCCAAACTTTAGCTATTTGGCTATGTTTTCTTGAATTTATTTTATGGGACTTATTTATATCCTCTTTAGAAACCTCTATCATCTTCATGAGATGAGATTTTTGGTTTGAATCTTGCTCTTCAGGTGTGTTATGATATCTAGGGCTTGCCCTGGTAAGAGAAGTTGGTTCTGATGATGTCAAATAACAGTAGCTTCTTTTGATTTTGTTCCTGTGCTTGCCTTTAGGCATCTGGTTATCCCTAGTGTAAACCACCCTAGGTGTCTTGATTTGGTGCAGTCCTCCTTGGAGGGAGTTGGAGCTGGGTTAGGCCAGGCTTTCTAGGAGTCAGGCAGTGATTTTGCTGTGTTGAGCAGTCCTCCAATGTCACTGGTTAGGGCAGCCTTCCTGGGAGACAAATAGGGCAGTGGTTTTGGGAGCAGACATGTTTGCTTGTTTTCATTATATAAGGAAAAAGTGAACACAAAGAATGCAACCTATGAAATAAAAAATACAATAGTACATATAGGTGTGCTGGGATGCAGGTGGACATGCAAACTGTAAGTATGATCTTTTTTAACAGGAGAATAATAGTCTATTCTTCTGTTTTGGGGCATTTAGGTTGTTTCCAGTTTCCGGCTATTATGAATAAACCTATGAACATAGTTAAGCAAGTATCCTTGTCGTATGAGAGAGTCTCCTTTGGGTATATGCCAAGGAGTGGTATAGCTTGGTGTTGAGGTAGACTAATTTCCAATTTTCTGAGAAGCAACCATATGGAATTGCAAAGTGACTGTATAAGGTTGCACTAGCACCAACAATGCAGGAGTGTTCCATTAGCTCCATATTCTAGCCAAAAGGAGCTGTTACCAGCTCATGTTTTTGATTCTAGTCATTACAATAGGGTTAAACTGGAATCTCAGTCATTTTGATTTCATTTTTTGGATTGCTAAGGATATTGAACAATTCTTCATATGAGTTTTCAGCCCTTTGAGATTCTTATATGAGAATCATTTGTTTAGATCTGTACCCCATTTTTAATAGTTTAGTGTGTTTATTAGTGTCTAGCTTCTTGAGTTTGGTTTGTTTACATGGTAGAATATATTTACAGATTTTCATAAGTTGAACCATCCTTGCATTTCTGGGATGAGGACTATTTGATCATGGTTGATATTCTTTTAGATGTATCTTGAATTTGGTTTGGCAGTATTTTATTGAGCATTTTTCATCAATGTAAATGAGGAAAATTGATCTATAAATTCTATTTTAGGTTGATGTGATCTGGCTATAATACAGACACAGCCTTAATTCAGAACTTTAATCTCTCTGGCTGGAATACAGACACTCCTTGGTATACATTTTTAGTCACAACAATTTCTTCTGATTGAGGGGCAGGCAAAGTGACAAGTCAGAGAAAAATTTCACAGAATGCGTTTCAGATAAGACATGCAAACTTCCTAATGAACAGTACAGGAATGAGAAGCTACTGGCTGAATAAGAGATAAGAGAAGTCACTTAAGAGAGCAGCATAGAAGGCCAGGGGCAGTTTGATCTGGTAAGTTTTACAAAGACAGGTTGCAGGTGAAGATAAACTGATACAAAGAATGAAAATGAGACAGACATTTATAATAGATTGCCAGAGGCCAAGCAGAGCAATTTAGTAAGAAGTAGAGAAAAGCCAGTTTGAATCAGTAAGGTTGAAGAAGAGTTCTGGCCATAAGAGCTGAGTTGAACTAGTCAGCCAAAGTTCAGAAAGAGCTAGAAAGAGCAGCAATCCTCTGAGATGACAATTACAACTGGCAAATAAAAGTTTACTTTTACAAATTTTGATGTGATTTGGATATCAGTTTGAATTGGTCTCATAAAATGATTTGACAATGTCCTTTCTGTTTCTCTTTTGTAGAATAATTTGAGGCATGTTGGTATTAGCTCTTTTTAAAAAAAAATCTGGTAGAATTCTCTTCTAAATCTATCTGGCTCAGTTTTACTTTCCTTCGTTTTTGTTTTGTTGAGAGGCTTTCAATGACAGCTTCTTTGTCCTTAGGTATTATGAGCCTATTTAAATTGTGTATCTGATATTGATTTAATTTTGGTATATGTTGTCTAACAGAAAAATTTCCATTTCTTCTAAATTTTCCAATATTGTGGAGTACAGGTTTGGAAGTATGGACTAATTATTCTTTTTCTTTGTCCATTTGGTTTACCTATTTTGGATAGGTATTTTTGAGTTTATCTATTTTCTCAAAAAAATAACCCCTTTGTTTTTTTGATTATTTGATCTTGATTTAACTTTTTTTTTGGTATTTTAAGTTGTCTAACAGAAAATTTTCCATTTCTTCTAAATTTTCCAATATTATGGAGTCAGGTTTCTGAAGTATGACCCAATTATTCTGTGGGATTTGAATTTATCTGGGAGTCTGCTTTGACTGTTAGGTCATTTGGTGACCTAATTTTGATATTCTAGATATGTTAGATCCATTTTTTAATGTAGTTTTAGATATTATTCTCTGTTTAGTTTTGTTTTACTTTTTACCTGTCCATTGTTATGAGTGGAATGGTATGCTATTTTCCTACTATTATTTTATAAATTAATGTATAATTTAAGCTTTAAAAATTTAATTTACATATGTGGGTTCCATTTCATTTGTCTTATTGATTTTTCAGAATTGAGATATCATCTTGATGAATTTTTCCTTTGATGATTATGAAGTATTCTTCTCTATCTATTGATTAATTTTCATTAGAAGTCTATTTTATTTGATATTAGAATGGCTATACTAGTTTCCTCCTTGGGTCCATTTGTTCGAAAATTACTTTTCCAGTCTTTAAATCTGAGGCAATATCTATTTTGACATTGAAGTATATTTCTGTATGTATTTGCCTGATCCTCCCCCATTTTGTTATTTTTTTTAGGTTTGAATCGCCGATATTGATATCCCTGCATTTGATAATTTTTTTGTTTTTATCTCCTCATTAAATTTTTAAGTATTAGATCTTTCCTTTGTTTTAATTTGGCCTGTATTTTTAGGGCTATGGATTTTCCTCTCACCACTGTTTAAATTTGGCTTTGCCACAAAATATATTGTTTTTTCCTATGATAACCGAAAATGTTGCTGGATACAATACTTTGAGCTGGAATCTGTGGTCTCTTTGAGTCTGTAGAACATTGGTCCAGGCATATGATTTCAGTGAAACTATATGCAATTCTTCATTTTCATTGAATTTTAGGAGGTTTCTAGATTCTTCCTTAGTTTTGGCCTTAACCCAGTAGTCAATCAGTAGGTAATATGTTGTTTTTGTTTTGGAAATCCAGTTATAATCTGTGGTCTGTGGGATATAGGTGGTTATTTCAATAATCTTTATCTGGTGAGACTTGCTTTGACTGACCATATAGGTCATTTTCCAGAAAGTTCTATGAAGTCCTGAAAAGAAGATATAGTCTTCTGTGCTTAGGTAAAATATTTTGTAGATATGTTAGATCCATTTGAGTTATAATGTCTTTTAGACCCATTATTCTCTGTTTAGTTTTAGTTTTACTTTATATGACCTGTCCATTGTTGTGAGTGGAATGGTATGCTATGTTCTCCTACTATTATTATATAGAGTTTGATGTATAACTTAAACTTTAGAAACATTTCATTTACATATGTGGGTTCCATTTCATTTGTCTTATTGATTTCTCAGAATTGAGATATCATCTTGATGAATTTTCCTTTGATGATTATGAAGTGTTCTTCTCTATCTATTGATTAATTTTTGTTAGAAGTCTATTTTAATTGATATTAGTATGGCTATACCAGTTTCCTTCTTGGGTCCATTTGTTCGAAAATTACTTTTCCAGTCTTTAAACCTGAGGTAATATCTTTGATATTGAAGTATATTTTCTGTATGTATCTGCCTGATTTATCCTGTTTTTATATCCATTCTTTTAGCTTGTGCCCTTTTTTGGGAGGGGAGGTTTGAATCCATTGATATGGAGTGATATCAATGATTATTAATTCAGGTTATTTAGTTATTATTATTGTTGATGGTGGTGGTGGTTGTGGTGGTGGTGGTGATGGTGTGTGTGTGTGCGTGTGTGTGTGTGTGTGTGTGTGTGTTTGTGTGTGCATGCAAGATGGAAAGAGAGAGGGAGTCCTTTCCTTTGTTTCTGCATATTTTGAGATTACTTATTTTGCTATTTTTGCCTATATTTCTGTAGGGTGTAGTTCATCTACTGTGGTTTTGGGTGGGAAAATTTTTAATCTATTATATTCTGTAGAGTTGTAGACTTTGTGGAGTGATGTTATATTGATAATTATCTGTTTAAATTTGGCTTTGCTACAAACAAAATATATTGTTTTTTCCTGTGATGACCAATAATGTTGCTAGGTACAATACTCTGAGCTGATGCACCACAATCCCAACTCTGACACTGATGTACCACAATCTACACATATACACTAATTCTCTTAGCACCTATTTCATAGATGGAATTTCAAAATTGACAAACATATTATGACAGCCCTTGATACTCTCTACCCTATAGCTTCAAATTGAAAACAATGTATCTACCAAGAATATTTTCTGCTACAAATTACTAGTCTGCACACTTGTTTAGAGTTCTGAGTCATTTAAAGAAACTTGATCATTAGCAAAAGAAAATTTTCAGATGCCCTCCTATTTTTAGATTTGGGAATAGATTTGTAGGTAGAATATAATTAAGTAATTGCAATTCATCTTTTCATTTAATAAAACACTGGACGTTGGAGCTGATTGCAAGACATGGTTTAGGTTGAATGCTATTGACTGAACTCTAGAATTACAAAAATATTATGAACTCTGTTAAACAATGTAAATTATGTGTGAGGAAGGATTGAAATAAAGGCTTCATATTTTTTCACTGCTAATTCTCAAGTGGTATTCAGTATTTTATGAGATGAAATTTATGAAAAGGGCATTTTAACTCTAAAACTATAATATCCACAAATATAAGTGAATAAAATATTTGATTTACAAATGATAATATACTGCAAATGAACCTATTATCAAATGTCATATTCAATGATAAATAATTACTTTAAAAATAATATTACCTACTTTAATTCATTATTGAGATTAAATTTACATGTAATGAAAATAGAACGTTAGATTTTTTTTTCCAGTTAAAGGCAATTATGATAATTAGCATTAAGTGTCAACTTGAAATGCTATAGAAATCCCTGATTGTCTGTAAGAAATAGCCTTGATGAAGTTAATTCTTGTGGGGAGAGATATCTTAATTGTAGACATTCCAAGACGATGGATCTTGGACTGCACAATATGAAGAAAGTGAATAGAGAAAATTATGTTCACTTCTCTCTGCTTCATAAGTGCCGATGCAGTGTGACAAGCTACTGCTTTTCTCATTTCTGCCTGTCATTAACTGAATCTGTAAGCAAAAAGAATCCTTTTTCTCTTGAGTTGCTTTGGTCGCAATAATTTTTACAGCAACAGGACAAATTATGCAAGACAGAAATGAGTTACCTATGCTTTTGATGGAAACTCATCTATATTTTTAAGTAACTAGAATACTATCTTTAGTTAGAATATTTAAGGCAACATTTTCTCATTCAAAAGTATTATATACATATACAGCCACCAAACTAGATAAGACGGATGAAGCAAAGAAGTGCAGGCCGACAGGAACCAGATGTAGATCTCTCCTGAGAGACACAGCCAGAATACAGCAAATACATAGGCGAATGCCAGCAGCAAACCACAGAACTGAGAACGGGACCCCCGTTGAAGGAATCAGAGAAAGGACTGAAAGAGATTGAAGAGGCTCGAGACCCCATATGAACAACAATGCCAAGCAACCACAGCTTCCAGGACTAAGCCACTACCCAAAGACTATTCATGGACTGACCCTGGGCTCCAACCTCCTAGGTAGCAATGAATATCCTAGTAAGAGCACCAGTGAAAGGGGAAGCCCTTGGTCCTGCTAAGACTGAACCCCCAGTGAACGTGATTATTGGGGGGAGGGTGGTAATGGGAGGAGGATCGGGAGGGGAAGCCCATATAGAAGAGGAGGGGGAGGGATTAGGGGGATGTTGGCCTGGAAACCGGGAAGGGGAATAACAATCGAAATGTAAATAAGAAATACTCAAGTTAACAAAGATTAAAAAAAGTGTTATATAAATACTACCATTGTATGTGGCATTTACTAAAATTTTATTATTCTGATTTTACTGGAGTAGTGTGATGTGCAACCTCTTGTGCTCCACGTTTTGCTCCCTGTTTAGGGTTTTCTCAGTAGATGATTTGCCACATTGATTTTCATTCTGGGATTAGGCAAGATCAAAACAAACGAGTTTATGGCAAAATAAAGCTTTTCACTCACTGAGGGGGAACAGAAGAAAGGAAGACATGATGCCTATCCAATTCTGTTATTCTGTAGAACATGTACTCCTGGACTAGCTCACTGCCCACTGGATGCTGGCTCATAAATTTCCAAATCACAGCACATAGTTTAACAAATAAATAATCTATCTAGTAAATTGCTTTAGAAACTAATAGTATTCTGAGACGCAAAGAAAGTATCTCTGTCTCATAGCGACAGTAATATTAATAGAAACCTACAAAACCTTGCATCATGAAAAGGTTCTGAAAAGAGGTCTGAGTTTACATGGAAAATACAATTGACTCTTCATTACTCAGGTGGAAGAGAGAGGATTAAACAAACATACCAATCCCAACCTTGGTGCTTCTCAAAATATTTCTATGAGCCCAACACCACCAGAGACAGATTTCATTAATATAATCCAAGCAGGCTGCCTATCAGTACAAGAGTATGAAATAGTAGAGGTTATCAAATGATTAAGTTAACTCACGCAGTGGACACAACACAGCCTCATGTAATATTTGTTAAACAGAATGGTAAGAGCTAGGCCACAATCTGACCTCATCGAAGTAGAATTCAGAAAGAGATTTAACCAGTCCCCTTTAGTGAGTCAGTAGAACAAGGCCCAGCACACCACAACTTCAATTCAGACTTGATGATTTTAAGGTGGCAATTGATTCCAGGTTCCTTCTTTAAAGGAAAAAATATATTCGGTCAATATCTACAAAAATTATTTGAGAGTCAAATGGTATGGAGATTTTTTTTGTAAAATAAAAATAAATATAAAAACATAAGTCATTTTTAAAATTAGAAGTAGGTATCAGAGTCATATTTTATTGCTGTTGCCTGAAAGCAACTGTTTTATGGCTGGTGGTCTTTATACACATGTGTACGCGTGGGCACACACACAAACACACACACACACACACGAAGACACACACACACATACACGCACACACAAACACACGCATGCATGCATGCACACACATACACACACACTCTTTTTTTTTGAGGAATATGTATTTATTTTCTCATATGGTATTTGATTATTTCCTGTTTTATTTACAATCTAGCATTGGCCTTCCTCCCACAATTCCTCATTCCATTCCTCTTCCCCAACCCCATTTCTGAGAGGATCCTCCCACTGCACCAGGCTTCCCCACTCCCTGGGGCCTCAAGTCTCTAGAGGATTTGGCACATCTTTAACAAATGAGGCCAGACCAGGAAGTCCTCCGCTATGTATGGGTTGGTGGCCTCCGCCCAGCTCCTGTATGCTGACCGGTTTGTGGATCAGTGTCTGGGAGCTGCCAGGGGTCTGGTTCTGTTGAGATCGCTGATTTTCATATTGGGTTGCCCTCTTCTTCAGCATCTTCCATCCTTCCCCTAATTCAAGCATAGGGGTGCCCAACTTCACTCCAGTTGTTGGGTGTAATATCTGCGTCTTTAACAGTTAGCTGCTGGTAGGATGTCTCACAGGACAGCCATGCTAGGCTTCTGTCTGTAAACATTTCATAGCCTTAGTAATATCGTCAGTTTCTGTGTATCTCTATGAGGCGGATCACCAGTTGTGCCAGTCACGTGACCTCCGTTCCCTAAGTCTCTTCTCCATTTTTTCTCCTGTAGTTCTTTTACACAGGAACAATTCTGGATCAGAAGTTTGACTGTGGGTTGGTAATATAAACCTTCCTCTTGAGGCCCTGTCTTTCTACTGGAGGTGGACTCTACAGTTTCTCTCTCCCCACTGTAGGGCATTTCATCTTAGGTCCCTTCCATTGAGTTCTAAGAGTCTCTCACTTTTGTAGAGGGTCTCCCCACCTCCCATTGTCTGAGACTGCATACAAACAAACTACGATATTCTAAAAGGAAGATTACTTTTTAATTTTACTAAATTTTTCTGGACTGATAAATTTTTCAAATTGATTTAAACAAAATTTATAAAATATGGGTAAATAGTAGGAACATAATCTTTAAATTAATTAATAACATGTGCAGCAATTTTTGAAATGCTAATAACAATCATGTAAAGAAAATACTGAATATGATACATATAAAATACATGGGCATTTTTTCTCAGAATAAAGATATCACATTTATTTAATAAACTGTACTATTTGGGATTTATATTAAAAACTAGCTATCTTGTGTATGCTCAATTTCTACTCCACAAAATTATCAAAAATCATAGTCTTTACATGAAATTGGATCATGATAGCAAACTAAGGTCAAACTAGATATAAACATGTACATCTCAAGCAATAACTAACATTTATTATTAACCATTGTTATATGAGGGATAACCAAAGCTCAGGGAATTTAAAATTCTTGAGTTGAGAATTTTTTATGTCAATTCATAGATTAATGACACATTATAAGGAGGTATTAATTCTTAATGATCAAGAGCCTTAGAGCATTGCTTTCCTTCCCTTGATAATTATCTTTAAAAAAGTAGCCATTGTTAAGTAGTAAACACAACCATTTATATTTTAAGCTATTATTAAAAAAATCTGGCTGATGATTAGAGGACATTAATGAAAATTATGTCTATGAATCTTTTGAGCATCCTTATCTCTCAGGGCCTAATGCCAAGCTATTAATTGTGTGCTTCATTCACATGATCTTAATATTCAAACTACTCCCTTCATCTCCTGACTAGACTCCAATATGTTATATCGAAGCCTGTGTATTAATAATCTCACACTGACATCATTGTATGATTGTTAAGAATACATGCTGAGAAATTAATTTGATATTAGCAATGACAACATAATTATGCTTCTCTTCCCATTTAATCAATGTATCGCCCAATCTATAATTTATAAAATGCTCTCAATTCCACTTTGTTTTCTTACTTGCCTCATATTGTATTATTTTGTACTAATTGCCCATTATTCATTTCAAGTCACCACCAAAAAAATCATCTATTCAACATGGTATCACCTGAAAAATAATCCACCTAAAGTTTCATAATGACAAAATATATTATCCTATAATTCCATAATCCTGTTTGTTCTCACTCAGTGATATTGTTCACATTTAGAACCTTATCATCTATTACTGAAATATTTCAACAGTTAAAAGAATAATATACGTTGAATTCGGTTTATAAAAGATTATTTGCTTTTGCTATATATTAGCATATGAAGTTTGCTGTAGAAAATATATTGGACCATTTCTGTAAAATACAGAAAACAAAAAATACAATGTTTTAATTGGCATATCTCAAGGTTGATTAAACATCTATATAAATTTAAGATTTCTAATCAACTACTTAATAGTAACTGTGATATTTTATATCCATGATATCTGGGTTGAAATCATCTAGTCTATGATTTCTCTTCCTATGACTTTAAGAAAATCTAATATTATTGATAACTAAAGATAAAATTTAGTTTAACAAATGATATTTTTCTTTACTGTTGCTGAGATAAAATATCGCAACCAATAAAACAACTTTGAAGAGGAGTTTCTATTTTTGATTGTAATTATAGAGTGATTGAGTCTATCATAGCAGGGAGACAGGACTACAGGCAGTTGTGACAGCAGCAGGAAGAAGAAAGCTGGCAGATTACACATCATTCACACACAGGTAGTAAAGAAAGAGCATAAAGAGGTGCTAGGTTATAAAACCTCATATAAACATAGGTTATATGGCCTCATGGTGACATACTTCCACAAACAAACCTTTACTTCCTAAAGGTTCAAAAAACCTCCCCAAATAGCACCATAAATTACGGACCAAGCGTTTGTATAAGTTAGCCTTCAGAGGCCATTTCAAAATATCACGTTGAATTTTAAGTTCTACAACCCAACATGGAGAGTTAATATAAACTGTATGTATAATGTAGGAAAACATCAGGTGCCAAGGTAATCTTGTGAGATACCACTGAATACTGAGTCTTCCATGATGACAAATAAACATAATTAAATATATTTCTTGGCCTTAAAACATAAACTACCTATAAGAATGCTGGTGTATGTGAAAAAATATGTCTGGTGTCATAAGATTACTTAGATTCATTTCCTCTAAAATTATCTTTGTTTAACTTAAAACACATGTAGTCATATTTATACGTTAAAATATTATGAATTTTGAAAATGAGCACAATTGTATGAACAATGACATAAAAATATACTGAATAGTTCTATAACAGTTAAAAAATTCCCTCAGGTCCTTTTGTAGGCAACTCTTTATTGATTCTTTATTGAATACAGAAAAGTTTATTTCACTTCTCAGAATCACATGCTCAAAAATGTATTGGAAGAAGTTTCAAGAATTCCCAAAAGATTGTAAAATACATCTCTGAAATTGATCATGAAGAAATATGAGAACACTTGCTAAATGATATCAAGCTAAGACAGATAAGAAAACGTTAAGACAGTGTTACTGGCAGAGCATGGACCTCAGAGGAAGGGATGAATGATTTATTTGGCACAGGGGAATATGCTGAAAGAGTATAATGGAGATGAAAAGTTTGCGTTTGAAAGGAGATAGTGGATAATTGATGTATATGCTCATTTAAAATGAATCTTCAGTGCTAAAACTTTTAACATGAAATAATACTCTATTTGTATATTCCTCTTCATTAATGTCAGGTTGGGTATTTAGATAGAAAATTTCATTTGAAATAGTGAAAAATGTGGAAATATTATCGATATCCTCATCCATTGTTTTTAAATGAAAATACAAGTGATAAGCTACTGAGTAAAGACTTGGGGAAATGAGGACCCAGAAGATCGTTGAGGCCCCATATCAAGGTTGGGTCTGAAATATTAGCCAATGCAGTAGTGGATTGGCTAACAGACTAAGAATCTGAGATACTTTTCAAGTATATATATAATTACTATACCATTGAGAATTTAAAATAGCATAATATATATATATTAATATATATATATATATTACTATACCAGGTAAGAATATATTCATTCTCTTTCAATATTCAAATAAGTGCTTCTACTCCTTTATTTATTCTTTCATATTATATCTAATTTCAAAGTTAAAGAAACAATACACTGCTTATTAGCATATCAGGTGCAATAGCCAGAATGTGACACATTCTTTTATCATATCACTCCTTACAGGTGGCTTAAAGACAAGATGGCAATCTGAATATTGTACAAGTGATATATTTCCTTTACCTTAGTAAAAGAAATCTTACTTTGAGGGAATCTGCTCTTAAACATTAAATCTAATTATTTATCCCCAAAAGAAGCTTTGAAACACTTGCAAATGACTGACTTATCCAAGTACACCTTTCAGAAATGACAAAAAGTTCCCTCTGAGGGCACACAAGAAGTAGAGTGAGCTAGCTCTTACTCTCTACCAAAGCAGTGAGCTCCTTCTCTGATACAGCAAAAGCAAAAGCAACAAGGAAGGATCACTACATTTTGCACTTGCTCATTCATGATGGATTATAATGTATTTTACTTTATTAATTTTGATAGAAATAAAATTGCATCAAAGGGACAGGCTTATTGAAAACTGTTAATCCAAACAATCAGGCAACAATTCCAACCGCTAACTATCCTAACTCTCTAAAATATGAATACTCTTAATAATAAAGGGATTCCCCCAAAAGTATTTGAAAAGTGCAATAAGCCACTACTTATCAAAGAATAGAGATAATGAAATAAGACAAAATATGAAAAGTTTTGGTGTTTTAACACCATCAAAATCACAATGGTTATTCTGTAAGAGATACTGATCATTTGGAGATGTAAAATCCACATGGCACAGAATTCAGACAAGTGTTATATTGACATTGTTTTTTCAGATGTAGTTGAATGCATCATAGAACTTACCATGCAGAGTAATTTGAAATTCACATCCCTGTTTCCTCTATTTCACTACTGCTGGAATTTAGAAGCATGTTCTTTCAATGGGCAACCATGTTTAAACCCAAATTATGACTTTTAAAATTAGAGCAAAGCACCATAAAATACAGAGACAATTCAATGAAGTAAATTAAAGCATACTAGGCTAAACTAAAACATATGACAAGTTGAAATAAGTAAATTGATAATATAGGAAATTACCATCAAATTTTAGACATCTCATGAAAAAACCCATTAGTTTAATTTGTACATTTGGATGGCACTTTAATAATAAAATCTATTTAAACTCATTGAGTTGTAATTTGAGAAATACTGGTTCACTCTATTACATATTAGTAAACTAATTTAGAAATTTAATCTGTTGATAACACTTTTGACTTACTTGAAAATGTCTTTCAGAATCTAGAAGCTCTAAGCCCCAAATATATACAGAATTTGATACATTTTCTAAAATTCACAATTTGTTTTAAGTACTTGAAGTCCATTGCTAGGTAAAAACATTACAATTGTTTTGCTCAAAGTGCAATATTAATACTATTCTTTTAAAGAAATGAAAAACGATTATTTGTTAAATGCTAACCTAAAGAAACACTATTTGTTTCATACTTTGCTAACACAGTAAACCTATTTTACTCATTTACTTGATTTTATGGGGTTTTGCCTGCATGTATATCTGTGTACCATGTGTACTCTTAGTGCCCACAGGGGCCAGAAGACGAAATCAATTCCCATAAAACTGGAGTTGCAGATGGTTGATTGGGGTCAAATGGGTGCTTGTTTCTGCACCGGGTTCCTTCAGAAGTGTAGTTAGCATTTTTTTTTTTAAAGCTGAGCTATCTCTGCAGGCCCATAAACATATTTTAAAATTTGTATTTTTAAATATTTATGTATATTTCTATTTAATCAAATGTGTAAGATATCCTCACTATTTCTGTGTGTGAAGGTGACATTTTATTTTCCTGAAAGCCATTGCAATAACAGTACGGTGACATTACTGTGATTTGTGCCAACACTTTATGCTTGCTTTAGGATGATTGCTGTGAGTGTCATAAACATAAAAGGAGATAAAAATATGCTACTATGGGAAATAATTTTATGTCCAAGACACCCCAGAACTCTATAGGCATATGTTTTGTGAAGCGTGTCTTGTATGCCAAGGCTTAACAAAAACTATTACGTATATATTTCTTTGGTTACATATTATGATTATAATTTTTCATTTTTAAAATAGTTTGCATTCACAATGACCCAGTCTTATACCTGTATATTTTTATGTAAATAGAACTGTAAGTATTTTAGAAAATTAGAGTTGGGAAGACCTAATATTATTATTAAACATGTTTAATATTTTAATAAACAGGATGGGAGAGATAATGGGAGGCAAACTTGAGTGTGAAAAGTGATGGTGAACAATGGCTCTCCTTCTGTTACTTAAAAATAAAACATGGCTTCCAATTACTGACTCTTTTATTGACACTATGTAGCTTTGTTGACTATCCACCTATAGTGTTTTCAATGCTCGTGTTGCCTGTGTCATAATGAAGCTCCATAGCAAACAAAGAAAGAGGCAACATGGCAAGAATAAGATGCAGAAATGAATGTTAGAATCATTCTTTTTCGTAGAAGATGAGCTGCTACTCAAGTAGGAAACAGGGTTCTTTTGTTAAAGTCGTCATATTGATTCTTTTAAAAATAAGATTCTTGAAAATATGAAAAAAAAAACAAAAAAAAAACTAAACTTGGGGTTTGCAAGACCATATCTATTTTCACACTTCTTTTTAACTCAAAACGTATATTCAAAGGAATGCTGCACACATACGTCTTGTCGTCATGAGAGGACCTGGAAGACAGATCACCTAAAAAACTCATTTAGTAGTGCAACTTTGAGAGTCTGAAGATGAGTGTCATGAAATATGCTCAAATTAGCAAAACATTCTTGGTAGTCTATGTGAAGAAAGAAAGGAGCGAGATTAAAATTCTAATTCAAATAATTTCTATTCACTCTCTAGAAAAACAATTAAAATAACTTGTTTGGAGCTTATGACTACTTGCAATAAAAGAAAAACATGTTGAATCATAAATGGACCTTTGTTGAATTAACTACAAAAACAGATCTTATCTCCTTTTATTAAATGTTATTATTATTAATTCTTTGAGAATTTCAAACAATTCATTTGGATCAAATTAACCATCATCCCCCAGCCTTTCCCATGAAAACTGAATCCTTTCTGATTCACTACACCTGTGTTTTCCCTAACTTTGTGGGTTTTTAAAATACCCTATCAATTCCACATTGGTAAGCCTACCAGGGCCCACACCCTGAAGGAAGGCTGATCTCCATATAGATTCCCAGTTAGGGAATTCTGAGCCCTTCTCCCCTCCAATGCATTATTTTTAACATTCACTTTGTAGATAATGTTAAAATTGACTAAAAAAGATAGGAAAATGATTATACAATTATGGGTCAAAAGATTTATTTTAAGCCTTCACACAATTGTAGATGTGTATTAAGAAAAATACTGAGAAAATATATTTGAATAATTAACTTTTTATTCTATAGTCATATGTGACCATCTAAAATTCACTTTAATGGATACTTTTAATTACAGATTATATTTAAACTCTAATAGACTATTCTAATTAACACTAAATTAAGTATTGTTTTCCAAAACAATCAGGCACAGTTAGCACTCATACATGACATGAAAATAAAAAAACAATTTAACAAAAACTGTCCTGCATGACAATGTAAACTCTCAATATAAAATTCATTATTTTCTAATTATGCAAAAAATATACCTATCAGAAGCATTTCACACTCAGACATAATGTCTTATTTTTGAAATTGAAAAAACTTTGTTGTTGTTATTTTTCTCATTTTCTGTTGACTTTTGTTAAATGTAGCAAGGGGAAATCTATTACCTGAGTAGGGAGCACTCTAACTGAGATGATTCCTACTATGTCCCCCAGAATTCTGTACCATGTGTTTCAAAATAACAGTGTACAGGTTTGTTTCTTATGAAAAGGAGAGAATTCATCATTCACAAATGTATACTTTGTTGCTGCACCTCGTTTGTTACTTTGTTGAGAAAGAGTTACAATATTTACTCCAGTGACTAAAACTGAATTATTTTGCTTCTGCCTCCACAGAGGAGAGAGCTGGAATTAGAGGAGTGCACTTTCATTTCCTGCAGAAGATCCTATGTCCTTGTATGCTACATAGAACTATGTCAACCCAGTAGAAAATGATAAATACGGGAAAATATCTGATCTTGTGCCATGAGATATCTATCATCCATACATGAAAACAAAGCACAGGCGTTCATGGGGAATCACAATTAAAATGTCTCTATGTGTGCCTGGAGAGATGGTACAGTGATTAAGAGCACTGATGCTCTTCTGAGAATATGGTTTCAATTCCCAGCATCCATGTGACAGATTACAACTGTCCACAACCACAGTTTTGGGAAGTACTACACCCTCAGAAATACACCCATGTTCGCAAAACACCAATTCACATAAAAAATAGATCTTTCAAAAAAACTTTCTATGAAATAGCTTTATTGAGAGCAAATGTTCCTTTATCATCTCCCTATACATTGTAAACAATTAGATTTCTAGGTATCTTTGCACAATTTTTCCCCTTAACACCTATTTTAATAATAGATGGTATTCAGAAGATGATCTTACACAGGTATAATGGCTGAAAGATTACTATTATCCGGTGACCTCATAGTTATCTTACTTCATAACAAAGTATCTCATTGAGTGTTTATGGTATTGCTGCTGTAAATAATGCCAATTGCATACAAATATAACATACACATGCACACTGAATTTATAATACATGAGTACTAGAATAAAAGGATGGGTTACAGACATGCATTTCTTATTTGGTCTTTAGAATTGTTTTTGAGTATAGTTCTTTTTATAAAAAGCTTACTGCAAAACAATATTGTGAGGCAGCATGTTAATACATTGTTTGCATTTTTTGAAAATACAGAGGCAACTTGGTTGACCTTGATCATCCAAGTTTCTAAAAACCTATTTTATGATACCTGCACTCTGAAGATGGTACCCAGCACTGTATTCTTATAAAGTAAGCTGTTACCAAACAATGCATGTCTTTATTATATTGAACTCAACTAGATAATCGTTTTGGTCCTTTATTTGCTAAACATATTTGCTACTGCTTGAAGATAGAATTCCTTAGCCATTTAGTGTATCATATACACATGTTCTGGAAGTCACAACATGAAGTTGTTGAGAGCATTGTCTTTCTCATGTGGAGATTCCACATCCAGCTCACTATACCTCTACTTCTTTGTATTTCAGTTCTCTAAATATTATTTGGGTCTTTGCTTAAGGTCTTTTCAGAGAAAAAGCAGTTACCCCAATTTCTATGCTTTCTTTAATTATATTGTAATGTCTGTATAACATCAAACCTTTTCCCTTCTATAAAGTCTAACCCTAAGATTAATCTTTAAACATTTGTTCTTCTGCCAAAATTGACACATTTTTTAAAATTTTGAGAATAATGAACTTTGAATTGTCTATTCTATATTTACATTTTCTCTATTTTTATTAAATTGGATATTTCTTATTTACATTTCAATTGTTATTCCCTTTCCCGGTTTCCAGGCCAATATCCCCCTAACCCTTCTCCCTCCCCTTCTATATGGTTGTTCCCCTCCCTATCCTCCCCCATTACCTCCCTCCCCCAA
This sequence comes from Rattus rattus, assembly GCF_011064425.1. Classification (NCBI taxonomy): domain Eukaryota; kingdom Metazoa; phylum Chordata; class Mammalia; order Rodentia; family Muridae; genus Rattus; species Rattus rattus. The sequence goes on along the minus strand of NC_046157.1, from coordinate 37,352,739 downwards.
CAATCACGTTCACTGGGGGTTCAGTCTTGGCAGGACCAAGGGCTTCCCCGTGCACTGGTGCCCTATTCATAGGCTATTCATTGCTACCTATATTCTTGTGCCTCCTCCTGCTCCTCCTAACCCTATTATTATTGTTATTGTTACTATTATTATTATTATTATTATTATTATTATTATTATTTCCTACATTACTCAATTTCCCTATACGTTATGAAGTAGAAAATATCACATTATGTTCATTTATGGTACTCTCGTTTGGTTAAGTATTGTTCACAAACATTTATTTACTTATTTTTTTCTGTTATAACATGGTTTACTTGGGCGAAGGGAAGGTAGAGAAGGTCTGTAGAAAAGATAGAGGCAGATGAGTAAACAGGTAGACAGGCAGGCACACTAGAACAGATTGATGAGGGCAGAGAAGGACAGAAAGGGGCAGAGAAAGCAGAACAGAGAGGTAGCTGGGATGGTGGCAGTACTTTTATAAGTACCATATAGTTAAAGCACCTGGTGGTAGCCAGTGATGATCTCTGGGAAGAGCCTCATGGAATCATCTGTAAGCTAACATTCCTCCTGTCTGAACAAGGGTGCCCATTGCTGAAATAAGCATCATGACCAAGGCAATTCTTATACAGGACAACATTTGATGAGAGCTGGCTTACAGGTTTGGAGGTTCAGTCCATTACCATTATGTCAGGAAGCATGTCAGCATCCATGCAAGCATGGTGCTGGAAAACATGGGAGTTCTATTTCTTCTTCATAGGCCACCACTAGAAGACTTGTTCCCATGAGTAGGAGGAGGGTCTCAAAGCCCACTACCACCGTGACACACTTCCTCTAACAAGGCTACACCTACTCCTAAAAGGGCCACATCTCCTAATAATTCCACTTCCTGGGCCAAGCATATTCAAAACACCACATCCCCCTTTTTGTTTAATTAAAAATGAGGCACTAAGAAGGGGTGATGGTGGAACAGGAGTGAGGGAGTTGTGTTCCTTCAACACAACTGCTGAGTGAGGACAACTTCATCATTCAGGACTCTAAAAAACTTGAAATGATGGCCAAGTCTTGGGAGCTCTGGCTCTTTCAGTGTTGTTCTGGATCTATAGGACCGACTATAAAAATGGAATTTGGGGGACAAATGTAATAGAAAACTGTGCAAAATTAAAGAGAGCATCAGTGAAGCAAAGTCAACAGAAACTATGAAAAGCAAATATAGAATATGAACACAGATAGAGGACCTGAGTAATACGAGATACACAGAAATGTGAATTCTAATGTAACTGGGATTCGAACAGGAAAAACAAACTAATGCACTAGAGCAAAACACCTCAAGTGGCTGTAATATCTCAAGACAAGAACTTTATGAGTTCAGAATATATATAAAAAACCAGCTAAGAAGAAAAACTGTGAAAAATTATTCAGCAATCCACCTACTCCAGGAAAATGTTAAATAATGTCACAATACAAATGTATGTTTAAAAAAAAGGAAGAAAAACACGGAAAACCCATACATGTCTATTGATGAATTGCCTTACATGGGATGGGATGCCCACAGGTAGAAGCCAGAGTTTTAGGAAGGTAGAGTCAATAAAAGCTATAAAATGCAAGCAATAAACTCTTACCAATACTTAAAACACTTTAAAATCATGTAGTTAATAGTACAGTATGTTCACATTTGCATGTGTGAGCACCATGCTATACATGATTATTATAAATAAGTCTACTTAAACAATTTTAAATGATCTTTTAAATTCTTAGGTTTATCAATTGTGAATGTGGTCAGGTGTAATCTCTAAAATAACTGCTACAAAATTTATTCAGTGGTAGAGGTGAAAGAAATGACAGGACAAGGAATCTAAAATACTCACTTACTTAAATAAGGATGGGAAAGGGGGAAAGAAGCCAGCAGGATAAATCAAAATGTATCTATAGATTGGTCATATCTCCGTTAAATTTGTTTGGCACATAGTAAGTATTATTTTTTTTTTCGGAGCTGAGGACCGAACCCAGGGCCTTGCGCTTGCTAGGCAAGCACTCTACCACTGAGCTAAATCCTCAACCCCAGTATTACTTTTTATACTTTTTAAGTTAAATTTCTAATGCTGATCAAACATACAACAAGGACACATGCTCTACTATGTTCCTAGCATCCTTATTTATAATAGCCAGAAGATGGAAAGAATCCAGATGGCCTTTGATAGAGGAATGGATACAGAAAATGTGGTACATTTACACAATGGAGTACTACTCAGCTATCAAAAACAATGTCTTCATGAAATTCATAAGCAAATGGATGGAACTGGAAAATATCATCCTGAGTGAGGTAGCCCAATTATTAAAAAAAAACAAAAAAACACACATGATATGCATTCATTGATAAGTGGATATTAGTCCAAAAGCTCAAATTACCCAAGATACAATCCACAGACCACATGAAGATCAAGAAGGACAACCAAAGTGCAGATGCTACAGTCCTTCTTAAAAGGAGAACCAAAATATTCATAGGAGGAGATATGGAGACAAAGTCTGGAGCAGAGACTGAAGGAATGGCCATTCAGAGCCTGCCCCACCTAGGGATCCAGCCCATATATTTATACAGCCACCAAACCTAGACAATATTGGTGAAGCCAAGAAGTGCATGCTGACAGGAGCCTGATACAGTTATCTCCTGAGAGGTTCAGCCAGAGTGAGACAAATACAAAGGCGAATGCTCATAGCAAACCACTGAACTGAGAATAGGGTCTCTATTGGAAGAGTTAGAGAAAGAATTGAAGGAGCTGAAGGGGCTTGCAACCTCATGAGAACAACAATACCATACAACCAGAGCTCCCAGGTTCTAAACTACTACCTAAAGAGTACACATGGACAGACCCATGGCTTTTGCTGCATATGTAGCAGAGGATGGCCTTGTTGGGCACCAATGGAAGAAGAGGCCTTGGTTCTGCCAAGGCTGTACCCTCCCAGTGTAGGGAAATATCTGTGTGGGAGGTGGAAAGAGGGGGAGTGTAGGGGAGGGCGAATACCCTTATGGAAGAAGGGGGAGGAGGATGTGATAGGGGGGGTTATGGATGGGAAACAAGGAAAGGGAATAACATTTGAATTGTAAATAAAAAATATTCAATAAAAAATTCTAAAAGAATCCTGTTACTACAATTTTAAAATATAATGCTCTGTTGGCAATGGAATGAGCATCTGAGAATTTAGGTCTTGCGTGTTAGTCAGCACTTGTGCAGTAGTTATACACTCCAGGCAACCAGTCATTCAGTAGAAGTGCAAAAGCTCATTAAAAATAATATCTTACTGTTAAAGTGGTCACTTGCATGTTTTTAGGTACTTGAAGAGAGGCAAATCTTTCTAAATTAGATGAACTTCTGGTTAAGTCAACTTTTTTGTTTGCTTTTCATTCTTAGTGTTATTTTATGATTCACATGTGTGTGATTACATAATAAAGTGACTTCAAAACTTAAAGCACACAAAAATGGCAGACTACTTGACTTAGTGAATACATAATAGAAAATATAAAAACTGAAGCATTCTGGTGCGTGTTTCTTGAACAAAACTCAATTTTCTCCTGAGATGTATGAGGGCTCGTGGTGGAGACATATAAAATGCTTCCAAACTTATGTATTGAATTTTATTCTTTTCAGCACAGTAGAGAGGCTTTCTAGTGAGAAAATGTGAAAGTTAATAATCTCAGTTTCAATACATCCTGTGGGTTTGCAATTCTCTGTTCCTTTAGCCAACTTTATTTCTAAACAAGAAGAAAATTGAGTCTATATTGACTCTACAGGGAGAAAAGCAAATGCATATGAGATATGATATAAGTATGGCTATAGACAGAGCTCCCTGGTCTATTTGTATTATTTTCTTAGAAATAAGTAATTGAAATTTTCTCAAAGTACATTCAGGGACTCATGGACTTTACTCTTTTTGTTGTTCTTAATTAGCATTCTGCTTCTTACATGTAGTCAATGTGTATTTCTGAAATTTTGTTAGGGACTTTTGGGTATGGATCTTGGCTTATGTTAAGTCACTAGTTGCATGTAAAATGTAGACATACAGATTTTACTTGGCATTGATCTGTTTTTCAAAGTGAGGGTATAGTACACACTTCTTTCCTTACTTTTTTCCAAGTAAATGATTTCTACCCCTCCGCAACAAATATTTGAACGAATGTTGTCATACCTATCTCTAGACCTGCACAAAAAATCTGATCAGCTCTAGAATATAGCAGACATGAGGCACCTGCTTTTGAAGTCCTTGAGCTCTTTTGCAAGTGCCAGCTGCCAAGCTTGACATTACTATTACTTACCTACCTCCTGAAGTAACAGCAGATCAATGTGGATCTATGGGTAAATATATATAAATCCACCAACTTACAATTTGCTAAGTATCCAGAATGAATACCTATGAAGCAGCTACAGAAAAACAAAGCACCATTCTTGATCTTTAACATTCTAAGGTTGTATAAAAATATGGATTAATAGAAAATATAGTGTAAAACACATAAGATAGAGTAGTAAATTTAGAAATACTCAGAGTTAAGAGTATACCCCTAATATAGTAGCATTGTGAAATGCTATACTTTTTGGTGATCTTCTTAACTTCATTTGTATTGGTTTGGATTGTCTATTAATAGAAGTATTGCCTGAAATAGTGCCCACACTTCACAAACTTTGATATCTTTAAACACCCTGTATTTAGTAACAATATGTTTACATTTTCATAAAAAAAGCAGTCAGAAAAAAGTATAAACTCCATCACTGGATATGTTCAAGAGGAATTTTATATAATAGGGTAAAATGAAATAAAATTTTGATTAAATAAATGAAAGATAGTTATGCTTCTTCACATTTTGTAGAAATTTTAAAAATGATAAATTTCATTTATTAGGATTAAATACAATGAATTTTTAATAAAATAAAAAGAAGCTAGGTATACTTCTATTCAAGATATCCCTTGCCCATATGTAGCAGAGGGATACCTTATTGTTCTCAGTCGGAGGGAATATTCCTTTATCTGCAGAGACCTGATGTGCCAGGGTAGGGGATACCCGGGTGGAGGGGATTCCACCTTCTCAGAAAAGAAGGGTATGAGAAGGGGAACGGTACTGTGGGGGAGGGACTGGGAGGGGACAGCTATCAGATATAAAGTGAATACGTAAATAAATAAATCTGGGGGAAAAGAAATGCAAATATTAAGAGATACACATTTTAAAAATTAATAAAGGAATGCGAAGCCTAGTAGTCTCATTATTTAATAATTAGTGCCTCAAACATTTTCTAACTGAGAGGCAAATCTTTGCAGTAACATAAAGCATGTCTAATAAATTGTCATAATAAATAGTTGAAAAGCACAGAGTGAAATTCAAAGAGTGAACCCTGGCCCTTGGCAGGCACTCCGTCTACGACACAGGAAGTCATCTGGAACATGTTGTGCATGGCAGCACAATAACTCTCCTGTGAGAGTGAACTGTCCATGCCCTCGGGCTGAGTTTGGGGTTCTAAATAGTGTCAGGACCTTTTAAATGTTCCCTCTGTCTGTTCTACAGCAACCATTGTGATGGTGTCTTGTGAATGAACGGCTCTTTCTTAAATATGAATCGCCTGAATTCTTCCATGTGACAAGAGATGGCAATCTTCAACTGAAACACAGAGAAGGAAAAGTGGTGGTGAAAGAAATTAGAAAGTGTGCAATAGCTGGAAGTTTGTCCTTATGAACATCACAGTGGATATATAGGATAGTTGAAACTGTTCCCAAGTAAATACAATTAATGCACTAAAAGCATCTGCATGGGCCACAAACTTTGGGATTCAGATAATGTGGACCTATTAAAAGGCAGTCCTTCCAAATATGCTAGGATGAACACATTTCTATGCAAAATCAGAACACTAATACTTTTCAAGTTCTTTTATATATTCCAAAATTTCTACAAGAATCGGTAATTTTTTTCTTTTCTTTTCCTTTTTTTTTTTTACCTTTATGAGTCTGTGTGTCCTTGGAAGACCGTCATTATTGTGAAAAACAATGCCCACAATATGTTAGAATATGACAGCATTATAAGCATGATAAAAGTAACTTAATTCAAATTTAAAATGAAAAAGTATCTTAAAGTTGAAAATAACTTTAAAAGAGACATTTTTTAAAAGTAGACCAAGGAGGTAGATGCCAGTCAAGGATGAGTTTAATCTCTCAGTTCAGCAGCACTGAGTCCTATTATTAGCAGCTGGATAACCTCACTCGTTGTAACAATAAATACAGACCTCATTGAAGTGGACACATTGAATCAATGTAATATATTCTTGATATTTACAAATATGTTTCATTATTTGGTAGAGTCAGTTGTTGTTTTCTAAGTGTTCCTTCTTAAGAAATCATGTTGTGTTTTGCACATTCTGAAATTTTCATATTCTCTTGGGTATCTCTGTATATCTGCCTCTCTCTCTCTCTCTCTCTCTCATCTAGTTATGGGACTCTGTATTTGTTCCCATTTGCATCAAGAAGAAGAATCACTGATGATGACTGAATAAGGCACTTATCTATTAGTATAGCAGAATATCATTAGGGGTTGTTTAATTTTTATAATTTTTTAGACCAGTAGCATTTGCTTTTACCCTAGGTCTCTGGGCTATCTAGCCTTGTTCACCCAAGCACTATCCAGCACGGGGTTCTACATCACGGAATGGGCCTTACGTCAAATTGAGCATCAGTTGGTTACTCCAACAAAGCTTGTGTCGCCATTGCCCTAGCATATTGTTCAGGCAGGAGCGATTGGAGATCAAAGGTTTGGTGTTTGGGTTGGGGTTTACTTTCCACTATTGCTAGTCTTCAATGTACCTGTCGATGCCATAGACACTAGAACATGGGGGTGAAGGTTTTATTTAGTTAACAACTCATCCTCTCCATGTCCAGTGAGTTTTGTAGAAATTGTGTTCTGCAATGGGGTCTTACCTTCAGTTTGTGGAGAGCAGCATGTGCTGACAGAAGACTGTGTTATTTAACGATTTTCATGGGACTGCTTTAGCCAAAAACTCAGTTGGATGAAATCCAGTCCAGCAGTAGAAGTTTTATTTGGTGACAGGAGATGAACAGTTAGGGGTTCTGTCACCCTCATTATTTGGAGACTTCATTAGGAGACTTTGCATTCAAATATTTGCTCTAGGTTTCCATACCACCCTTCATCAAATGCTCTTCAATTCTAGCTGTCTCTCCCCTCATTCCCTCCCACAATCTCATCTTCTCTTCCCCTTCCTATCTGACCCTCCAATTCTCATCCCACCCCCAGCTCAAGTCAACCCCTAAAATCTATTCTATTTTCCCCTCCTAAAGAGATCCGTGTGTCCCCCCTAGTCCCTTTCTCTATGCCTAACCTCTCTGGGTTCATGAATTGTAGCTGGGTTATCATTGATTTAAGGGCTAATATCCAGATAAAAGTTGAGTGCACACCATATGTATCTTTCTGGACCTGGGATGCTCAAGAGTGGTATAGATGGATCTTGAGGTAGATGGATTCCCGTCTTTCTGAGGGACTGCCATACTGGTTTCCTGTACTGTGGCTGTACTAGTGTTTACTCCCACCACAATGGAAGAGTGTCCCTCTTGCTCCACATCGTTACCAGCATGAGCTGTCTCTTGTATTATGGATCTTATTCACTTTGACAGGCTTAACATGGAATCTCAAGTAGTCTTGATTTGCATTTCCCAGATAGTTAGGATGTTGAACATTTCTTTATGTGTTTCTCTGCCATTTGAGAATCTTCTTCTGAGATCCCTCCATTTAATTCCTACCCCTAATACATTATAATTGTTGTTTGTGTGTTTGTTTGTTGATATCTACTTTATTGTGTTCTTTACATATTTCAGAAATGATTCCTTTGTGAAATGCCAAGTTAGTGAAAAATATTTTCCCATTCTGTAGGCTGCCACTTTCAATGATGGTGTCCTTTGTCTTACATGAAGATTTTCAGTTCCATTGAGTTCCCATTTATTAATTGTTGATCTTAGTGCTCAGACTATCAATATTTTATTCAGAAAGTCTTCCCTGTGCCAATGCATTCAGGGCTATTCTTTACTTTTTTTCTTCTGTCAGGTTCAGTGTGTCCGGTTTTATTTTGGGGTCTTTGAGAAACTTAGACTTCAGTTTTCTGCAGGATAATAAATATAGATCTATTTGCCTTCTTCTATATGAAGACATCCAATTTGACCAGCATCATTTGTTGAAAACGTTGTCTTTTTGTCAGTGTCCATTTCTGGCTATCAACTATCTATAGGTATATGGGTTTACATCTGAGTCTTCAATTCCATTGAACAAAATGTCTATTTTTAAGCTAATACCATTGTGGGTGCTACCATCCCTGGGCTGTTGGTTCTGGGTTCTATAAGAAAGCAAGCTGAGCAAGCCAGGGGAAGCAAACCAGTAAGCAGCACCATCCATGGCCTCTGCATCAGCTCCTGCTTCCTGCCCTGTGTGAGTTCCAGTCCTGACTCCCTTTGGTGATGAACAGCCATGTGGAAGTGTAAGGTGAGTAAACCCTTTCCTCCACAACTCACTTCTTGGTCATGATGTTTGTGCAGGAATACAAAACCTGACTAAGAAAACTGTGCATTTTTTTATTACCATTGTTCTGATGCATAACTTGAGATCAGAAAAGCTGAGACCGGCTTCAATTTTTTTATTTTAGGATTCTTTCAGCTGTCTTTGGCTTTTTGTGTTTCTCTACAGTGTTGAGAATTGTCCTTTGAAAATTTGTGATGAATTATATTGAAATTTTGATATGAATTGCATTTAATTTGTAGATTGCTTGTGGTAGATGGCCATTTTTGCTATGGTAATCCTTTTGATCCATGAGCATGGGAGACCTTTCTATCTTCTGATATCTTCAATTTCTTTCTTCAAAGACTTACAGTTTTTAATCACACAGATATTTCATTTACTTGGTTAGAGTTACCCCAAGATATTTTATGTTATTTGAGGCTATTGTGAAAGGTGCTGTTTCCTTGATTTCTTTCTCAGTCTGTCATTTGTATCTAGAAGTGTTACTGCTTTCTGTGAGTTAATTTTGTATCCAGCTACTTTGCTGAACATGTTTCTCAGCAGTAGAAGCTCCTCAGTCGAATATTTAGGGTCATTTTTGTATATTATTATATCATCTGCAAATAAAGATATTTTGGCTTCTACCATTTCAATTTGCATAACATTGATCTCTTTCACTTGTCTTATTTCTCTAGCAAAGCCTTCAGGTTCTATATTGAATAGGTAGAGAGTGGGAAAGCTTGTCTTATTCCTGATTTTAGCGAAATTGCTTTTAGTTTCTCCCCATTTAATTTGATGTTGGCTAGAGGCTTGTTGTAATCTGCCTTTATTATTTTTTATGCATGACCATTGATCTCTAGTCTCTCCAAGAATTTTTTTCATGAGTGTTGGATTTTGTCAAAGGTCTTTTTCTGAATCTCATGAAATGATCATGTGTATGTATGGTTTTTTGATTTGTTTAGGTTGTGGTTACATTTATTGATTTTGCATATTGAACTACCCCTGCCTCTCTAGGATAAAACCTACTTGATCATGCCGAATATTCTCTTTGATGTATTTTGGATTTGTTTTGTAAGGTTTTCCTTTTGTGTATATGTTCATAAAGGAAACTGGTCAATAATTTTCTTTCTTGGGTCTTTGTGTGGTTTGAGTAGCAGGGTAAGTGTAGCCTTAGAGAATGAACTGAGCAATGTTTCTTCTGTTTCTACTCTATGGAATCATTTGAGGAATATTAGCATTAATTCTTCTTTGAAAGTCTGGTAGAATTCTGCATTAAACCATCTGGCCCTTAGCATTTTTCTTTTCTTTCTTTTGTTTTTTTAAGAAAATTACCCATTTCTTTTAGCTTTTCCAATTTAACAGAGTGCACAAAGTACAGATTTTTAAAATACTTCTTTATGATTCTCTGGTTTTCCTCGGTGTCTATTGTTATGTCCTTCTTTCATTTCTAATTTTGTTAATTTTGATATCCTCTCTCTACCTTGTAGTTATTTTGAATAAGGATTTATCAATCTTATTGATTTTCCCAAAGAACCAACTCCTTGTTTTATTGATTCTTTATATTGTTTCTATTTTATAGATTTCATCCCTTAGTTTGGTTATTTGTTGCCATCTACTTTTCTTTGGTGTGATATTTTTGGCTTATGATATCTGTTAGTTCAAGCACTTCTCTGTTTAGTTTTTGTCTGGATCACTTGTTACTTGGTGAGAATACAGTATTAAAGTTTCCCACTGTCAGTGTGTGAGGATCAAATGTGATTTAAGCTATTTAGTAGTGTTTCTTTTACAAACATGATTGCCCTTGTCTTTAGGGAATAGATGTTAAAAATTGAGGGAGGTGTGTGTGTGTGTGTGTGTGTGTGTGTGTGTGTGTGTGTGTGTGTGTGTGTGTTTTCCTTCCTTTGATTTTGGTAGTCTGGGGTTATTTATCCCCTGTTGTAGTGACAATACCTGGTTGTCAACTTGATTATCTGGAATGAACTACACTAGAATTGGGCAGGCTCACTTGTGATCCTGATCTTGAGGCTGAGAGATACAAGTTTCTGACCTGGATCTTGGCATGGAGATCTTGAGGCATAGTGGCTATGAATCCCAGGAGACTAAGATCTCTGAGTTTAAGGTCATTTGGAACAAAGTAAGTCCCAGATTCAGGTGTGATAGTACACATCTTTAATCTGGGACACACATTCTCCTGGAGACCTACATAAGGACCTTGGAAGAAGGAAGATTCTCTCTCTTCTTCCTCTGCTTGCCTTGTGAAACTGAGAAACTGCTAGATCTTAGACGTCCATTCACAGCTGCTGCTGACCATTGTTGGGAAGTTTGACTATAAACTGTAAGTCATCAACAAATTCCCTTACTATATAGAGACTACCCATAAGTTCTGTGATTCTAGAGAACCCTGACCTTTGTTTTCATGGGTATATTTGAACTTCTTAGGATGGAATTTGCCTTCTAGCACCCTCTGTAGGGCTGGATTTGTAAACAAATATTGCTTAAATTTGGTTTTATCATGGAATATCTTGTTTTCTCCATCTATGGTCATTGGAAGTTTTGCTGGGTATAAAACTCTTGCCTGGGCATCTTTTGCCTCTTACAGTCTGTAGCACATGTGTCCAGGACCTTCTGACTTTCAGAGTGTCCATTGAGAAGTCAGGTGTAATTCTAATAGATCCACCATTATATGTTACATAGTCTTTCTCTCTTGCAGCTTTTAATTTCTTTCTTTGTTCTGTATGTTTAGTGTTTTGGTTATTATGTGATGAAGGGGATTTCTTTTATGATGTAAACAGATTGGTATTCTATATGTTTCTTGTACCTCTTTAGGCATCTCCTTCTTTAGGTTAGGAAATATTTCTATGATTTTGTTGAAAGAATTCTCTTAACCTTTGAGCTGTGATTCTTCTTTTTTACTTTATTCTTACTATTTTTTATGTTTGGTCTTTTCATAGTCCCATAGATTTCTTGGATGTTTTTTTTTCAGAAGCTTTTTTTAGATTTAATATGTTCTTTGACTGTACCTTCAATGCCAAAGATTCTCTCTTCCATCTCCTGTTTTCTGAAGTTCCTATTCAAATTCTTAAATTCTTCATTTCCAGAATTCCCTCAGTTTGGGTTTTCTTCACTTCAATTTCAATTTTCGGATCTTGAACAGTTTTAGTCATTTTCTTCCACTATGCTTTCCTGGATTTCTTTAAAGGGTTTACTTATTTCCTCTTTAAGGAACTCTATCATATTCACGCACGTGGTTTTTTTCTTATGCTTTGTCTTAGTCAGGGTTTCTATTCCTGCACAAACATCATGACCAAGAGGCAAGGAGGGGAGGAAAGGGTTTATTCAGCTTCCACATTGCTGTTCATCACCAAAGGAAGTCATGACTGGAACTCAAGCAGGTCAGGAAGCAGGAGCTAATGCAGTGGCCATGGAGGAATGTTTATTACTGGCTTGCTTAGCTTGCTTTCTTATAGAACCCAAGACAACCAGCCTTGGGACAGCACCACCCACAATGAGCGGGGTCCTCCCACACTGACCACTAGTTGAGAAAATGCGTTACAGCTGAGTATCATGAAGGCATTTCCACAACCGAGGCTCCTTTTCTGTGATAACTCCTGTTTGTGTCAAGTTGACAAACAAAACTAGCCAGTACATGCTTCATCTATTTTGGGATATTCAGGGACTACTGTGCTCGGATAGCTGGACTCTAGAGAAGATGAGAAATGCTGGCTGTTAGATTATATTTTTAGACTGACATCTAGGCATCTGGAATTAGGATGATTATAGCTCTAGGTGCTGGTTTCTGGTTTTGTCTTGCCTTGGTGTGTGTTTTGTTCCTTGATTTCAGTTTCCTCTATGGACTTTCAGAGTGTGATGGCTATGTATTGCCTGGTAGGAATTTTTCTTTGGACCTATTATTTGTGACCATTTTGAGGGGTAATGGGGGCTCCAGTATTACTGGGTATTAAGAGTTGACATCCCTTGAGGGACAGAGAAAAGATGAATGATGTCAGTTCAAGGCCAGGACTGTTTCTGTAGCAATACTCAAAACTCAAAACAGATATTGGAAATGAACAAAATAATGACTGATTGAACAACTGGAAATGTTGGATATTCAAAACCACATACTAAGAAGTCCCCTATGATTTAGGCACTCAAGACCTTAGTTGGCACATAACCTGTAATAATCCAGGCATTCTTTGATTTAGTCAAAATGCCTGTTGGTCTTTCCTTAGTGAACTGCATATATCTCAAAGCTTTATTCCTGACGTGAACCAACTAGCCACATGGTTTGCTTAAAAATTGAAAATGCTTTAATATGTATGTAGATAGCCCAAAAGCATTGTAAGTGCATTTGAGATGTAAGAAAGTAGTTAGATGCCCAATCTAAATGTATTTTCCTTAGGTCATTGAAATGGGAAACTAAAAACATATTTGTAAATCCTGTCTTTTTGGAGTCTGACAGACTCAGATACTTGTATAAATCTGAAACAGAAGGCAGACAAAAGTTCTTCTGCTCCATAAAGAAGCTGAGCATGCTGTAGTCTTCTCTTCTGTGTTGCTTCCCTTCCAGATGAAGGGATGGGTTTTAATATGAGAGATGGGATTTGGGGGAAAGTATGGGTGGCATGAGGTTTATAGGAGTGGATAAAACATTATACCCTGGGATGTCAGCTGATTTAAAGGTTCAAGGTAGCTGTTCTCCTGCCATCATAGAATCCACATAGCCAACATGGTGTTATAATGTCTGATTTTTTACTTCTTGTGATAACAAAGATCTAGGGGTGGAAGCAGGAAAGCTGGTCAGTCCCATAAATATAAATATAATATTGAGTATCTAATGCAACCAAAGATTCCATTAAATAGTTCCTAGTTTATTTTATAATCTTTAAAATTAAAATAAAATCACATCATCTTTGTACTCCTAAATCTCTTACCATTTCCTTCTCCCAAACCCTCTTGATCCTTATCTACTCAAAATGCATAAATGTATGCCTACAATTGCTGAGTCTGTTCAGTGATGCTTACATATGTATTTCCAGGTCTGAACACTAGGTATTGGAAAAGCCAGTTAGGGGCTCCAACTGTGGGGACAACTAATTCTCTCTTGAAGTGCTTAGTAGCTTATAGTTCTTTTGTCTCCAGTATAAATACCTTTAAGTTTCCCCAACCCACACTACCATGTCTGATGGTATTGTCCTTATTTAGGTCTCCTTTTTAAGTAACCATATTATCGTGGTTTCATGGGTGCAGCCTCTATGTCATTTCTAGAGACACACTCTGTGGTTATTAGGATATGGAGAATGTAGTTGTCAGGGAATTAGTGGTTTAGTAAAGTGTTAGTAATTAGTTTTATCATAATATCCATGACCTCAGTAGCCATGGGTAATTAGCTAGGTTCCAGTAACAGACAGGATTTCCCTCATGTTGAGTAAAACCATAATTTAAATCCAATGACAAACCTTTTTTCAATGGATATGAATGCCAACTGTTGGCCTCTTTGGGGCACCCTATCATGTTGGTCACTTGGTGGTTAATAGGCATCACAATTGATAGTTTTCCTCCCTTGGCAGCTTCTATGGAACCTGTCAGAATTATGAAAGCTTACCTCATGGAGGAATTCTAGTGTTACATCTAGCCCAAATTCTCTGAATCCTATGGCCCACATGCTTGATATTTTCAGCCTTGCTTTCAATTCCTGAGAAATGACTAAGGGAAGTGTCATTAATCTATATTTTTGGAGTATCTCTTGGAACCCCATGAATAGCAACTCAAAAGGAGATTTCTTGTGTTTGAGGATCTAGCTTAGAGACTTTTGGTTTCAGGATACATCCTGTCTCATTTGGGGACTTGTTTGTTCTGGTTATTCAGGGATGAGGTTTGATCCCTGACTCCTGAAGTTGAGGATGTGTCATAGGCTGCTCTGGGTTCACGTTCTGGCTGGGCTGCTTTCCTCTCAGGCTTTGTCCTGGAGTTCTCACACTTAGGTTTTATCCGGGCTCCTTTGATTTCAGAATTTAGCCAGGCTACTTATTTATTAGGTTACATCCCATGCTAAAAAAACCCACATATGTAGTGGCAGGACCCTCATGTGCATACCCCTAAGGCTCACTGGTGGCATTGATCACCATTTTTCAATCCACAAATTAATCCATCCATAATCAGAAAACAATATAAAAAATAATCCTACAATTAAAGTGATAAGAGCTTTGGGTGAGAAGACCCAAGTATTTTTAGGAATCATTCGCCTTTCCTATCCCTGAAAAGTCTGTTCTAACTCTGTGATATTAATTGCTAATGCTGTTTCCTCTGATGCTGGCCCAAATATACTGCATTCAGAATCTGCAGGTCCTGTCTAGGAATGGGAGCAGTTAGGTAACTGCAGCTTGGACCTCCGTAGAATGTTACCTGAAAGTCTATGGAAAAGCCAGTGAAATATGTGATCATTGACCTTTCTTTTCGTGTTATCTGATGGACACATATCTCTTAAGGGAAAGGATATATGGGAAATGAAGTTAATCCGACCTGGGTGGGAAAGAAAAGCCTGGTGAACATGGATACCCAAGTTAGAGATATTGACCAGCACATGAAAAAGCCACAGGATGAGGTCCACAGAAATCCCACACAAATACCCAGGGGCACTGTGAACTACATACATTGACACAACAACATGGGAATGGGACAGAGATGCATGTAGCTGGATAGTGAACATGCCAGAAAATCTGCCTCCTAAACTTCCCAAGATCAGGGACAAGGTCAGAGTTGCAAAATATTGATCCCTGATTCATCTATTTGAAGGAACATAGCACATTTTGCTGTTCACTAGGCGAGGGCTCCAGCTTACTTGGGCCCTTTAGTCTCCTTAGGAGACTCCAACTAAAGGCAAAAGCACAAACCATGGATAGAGGTACACTCATCTGCAGGATGAGGTGTGAGCCTACAGATGTGTGCCCTGCACATGGAGACAGCAGGTGAGAAAGAGATGTGGCAGTGCTAGCCACCCACACTTGCTGTTTGTAACCATCACAACCTGTTTTAATAAGTTCAATTGAGCATTGAAAACCATTATTCAGAAGTACAGGAAACGAGCCAAAATATACAATTCAGGAAAAGACATAGTAGAAGATGAACATTATATTTATTGAAAACTATGTACACAATGCTGAGCACTAAATGTCTGCTAAAGAATAATGTAAGACTACAAGGCCTTGTGGTCCTGGCTTCCTGTAGTGAAAGTTGTCAAGGATCTAATAAGGAGGGAGTAGCCCACACACAATTGAATTTAAGCTGGACCTTGGGTATTCTGTAGTCAGGGAGCTGCCAGGATCTCTCTGATGTCACTCTATAGTCTTTGCTATTATTGCACTCCTCAGACCAGCACCTCTTGTGGTTGTGCCCAACCATCCTAGAGTAGTGGGTATGGCCTAGGCAT
This sequence comes from Rattus rattus, assembly GCF_011064425.1. Classification (NCBI taxonomy): domain Eukaryota; kingdom Metazoa; phylum Chordata; class Mammalia; order Rodentia; family Muridae; genus Rattus; species Rattus rattus. Next base: position 37,336,780 of record NC_046157.1, on the reverse strand, counting down.
AAATAATCATGGTATCAGTTGAAATTAAGACATTGAATCAGATCACTTCATGGTATACTAACCACAGTGTTGTTTCATTTTAGGCTTGAACTGGCCACACTTATTTGTCTGGAACAAGGCTTCCTTGAGTAAGAGTAAATACAAGACAATTTAGATATTACATTTGGGCCAAACTATATCGAAAGGGTTGAGATTGGCAATAATCATTTGGCCCAAGCCTTGTTATTTGTAGAAAAAGCCTAATCTGTAGCCCACACTTGATTAGGACCCAGGCTTCTTGAAGGTCAGAAATAGGCCTAGGTCCACATCTCTCATACTCTGGGCCTGAGTCTCTTAAGGACTAAGGATAGTCCGAGGCCCCATCTCTTAATTTTGGCCGAGGCCTGTTCAAGGTCAGGGATTGGCCCAGGTCGATATTTCTTCTTCTTTGGGGCCAGGCCTCTTCAAGGGTTAGGGATAGGACCCGGCCCACATCACTTCTTCATATTGGCCCAGGCCCATATTTCTTTTTGGGCCCAGGCTTCGACAAGGGGAAAAGATTGGCCCAGGCCCACATCACATTTTTTTTGGGCCCAGGCCTCTTCAGGGTCAGGGATTGACCCAGGCCCGTATTTCTTCCTCTTTGGGCCCAGGCCTCTTCAAGGGTTAGGGGTAGGCCCAGGACCACATCAGTTGTTCCTTTAGGCTCAGGCCTCTTCAGGGTCAGGGATTGGCCCAGGGCCCATATTTCTTTCTTCCTTGGGCCCAGGCTCTTCAAGGGTTAAGGATAGGCCCAGGTCCACATCAGTTCTTCCTTTGGGCCCAGGCCTCTTCAAGGGAAGGTGGGATAGGCCCAGCCCACATCAGTTCTTCCTTTGGGCCCAGGCCTCTTCAAGGGTAAGGGATAGGCCCAGGCCCACATCACTTCTTCATTTGGGCCCAGACCTCTTTTCGGTCAGGGATTGGCCCAGGCCCATGTTTCTTCATTTTGGGCCCAGGACTCTTCAGGGTCAGGGATTGACCCAGGCCCATATTTCTTCTTCATTTGGGCCCAGGCCTTTTCTGGGTCAGAGATTGGCCCAGGCCCATATTTCTTTTCTTTGGGCCCAGGCCTCTTCAACGGTTAGGGATAGGCCCAGGCCCACATCACTTCTTCATTTGGGCCCAGGCCTCTTCTGGGTTAGAGATTGACCCAGGCCCATATTTCTTCTTTTTTGGGCCCAGGCCTCTTCAATGTCATGGATAGGCCCAGGCCCACATCACTTCTTCATTTTGGCCCAGGCCCACATCACTTCTTCATTTGGGCCCAGGCCTTTTCTGGGTCAGGGATTGGCCCAGGCCCATATTTTCTTCTTTTTGGGCCCAGCCTCTTCAAGGTCAGGGATAGCCCAGGCCCACATCACTTCTTCATTTGGGCCCAGGCCTTTTTCTGGGTCAGAGATTGCCCAGGCCCATATTTCTTCTTTTTTGGGCCCAGGCCTCTTTCAACGGTTAGGGATAGGCCCAGGCCCACATCACTTCTTTTTGGGCCCAGGCCTCTTCTGGTTTAGGGATTGCCCCAGGCCCATATTTCTTCTTTTTGGGCCCAGGCCTCTTCAAGGTCAGGGATAGGCCCAGGCCCACATCACTTCTTCATTTGGGCCCACCCCCCCCAGGCCTTTTCTGGGTCAGGAGATTAGGCCCAGGCCCATATTTCTTATCTTGGGGCCCAGGCCTTCTTTTGGGCCCAGGTTAGGGATAGGCCCAGGCCCACATCACTTTAGGGCCCAGGCCTCTTCTGGGTCAGGGATTGACCCAGGCCCATATTTCTTCTTCTTTGGGCCCAGGCCTCTTCAAGGGTTAGGGATAAGCCCAGGCCCACATCACTTCTTCATTTGGGCCCAGGCCTCTTCTGGGTCAGGGATTGGCCCAGGCCCATATTTCTTCTTTTTGGGCCCAGGCCTCTTCAAGGTCAGGGATAGGCCCAGGCCCACATCACTTCTTCATTTGGGCCCAGGCCTTTTCTGGGTCAGGATTGGCCCAGCCCATATTTCTTTTTTGGGCCCAGGCCTCTTCAAGAGTTAAGGGATAGGCCCAGGCCTCACACTTCTTAGGGCCCAGGCTTCTTCTGGGCCCAGGTCAGGAGTTGCACCCAGGCCCCATATTTTTCTTCTTTGGGCCCAGGCTTCTTCAAGGGTTAGGGGATCGCCCAGGCCCACATACTTCTTTTGGTTCCAGGCCTCTTCAGGGTCAGGGGATTGGCCCAGACCCATATTTCTTTCTTCTGTGGCCCAGGCCTCTTCAAAGGGGTTAAGGGAGGCCCAGGCCACATCTTCTTCTTCTTCATTTGGGCAGGCCTCTTCTGGGTCTTTTTGGGATAGCCCAGGTCCATATTTTCTTCTTTTTGGGCCCAGGCCTCTTCAGGGTCAGGGATTGGCCCAGGCCTTTTTTTTTTTTATTAACTTTTTTCTTCTTCTCTGGGTCTGGTCCTCTTCCATGGTTAGTGCTAGCTCCAGGCCCACATCACTGGGGGTTCCTTTTGGCCCGGGCCTTCATCGTCAGGACCATGGAGGCCAAGCCTCCATATTCTTAGGTTGTTTTGGACATGGACTCCTTCATTGGTCAGGGTTTGGCCAGGAGACATAATTTTTTTGTTTGTTGTTCTGGGCCTATTACATTTGGTTTCCCACCTATGTAGGTCCATAAATTTTTGGGGTCAAGGTATCTTATTCTTTTTGGAATTGAAATACAGCATACATTTGAGTCCATATTTGTCCAAAATTACTTTGTTGTTAGCCATCATCTATGGCCAATGTTCCTGGGAAAAAATAAACAGATATTGATAGAAGAAAATATTTAGTTTCCTTCCCTGGCATCTTGAATGTACTCAGAACATCATTGACCTGTCCTCTGGGTAACATGCTCAGACATTGACACACTGAACTCACAATCCACATGAAACAAATTATACATTATATAAATACAAGATAAAGAAGCTGGCTGGAATAGTCCTTTCCTGTTGCCTAGCTGTCTGTGCCTGTGGTAGAGAGGACCCATGAACTCATGTGGAAATATTATTGCTTCTAAGTTAGGAGAAGCAAGGCCCCATGATGTATTTCCTTCCTTCTGGAGTGAGAGCACATGATGAAACATCACAAAGAGGAAGTATAGAGGTTAGTGCTCCAAATATCTTGACAAGGCATTGGAGACTATGCAGATCTTCACACAGCCTCTGTGTGTGTGCCATCCATGATCATGCTCTGTGAGGATATCCCCTTAGTCCTTGCTATTACCACTCTTCTCAAGATCGTATCTATTTTTTCCATCCAAAACCCTCAGACACTGAACTGTGCCCAGGTCACCCCTTTCACAAAGAGCTTCCTGTAAAGTACATGTACTGATGTGAGATTGGGTTTTTCCCCAAAGATTTTCTGAGCTGAGTTACCTGAAAGGGACCCCTGGCACCTTCTCCTATAATAGATTCTGCTGCCCCCAGAACTAGGACACACCCATAACCTGGACAGTGACCCTTATGTGAGGTCACAAAGGCCAAGTCTCTCTCTGTTTAGAAAAGCCATAGGCTGTCCAGGCACTTTTGAACTGCTATCAGATTGATTGAAATGTTGTCCTACAACCAGTCCCTTCACCACCATTAAACACAGCTTGTAGTAGGGTCTCCCAGAAAGCATTTCATGAAGTTTCCCTCCCTGACCTCATGATAATCAGTGACTTCTGAGAATGTCACTAAAAAAGAGCTGACATGATTGATACTCTACACACATACAGATTCATTCATGAACACAGTAATACCCATCTTATAAATATCAATATGAAAATTAGATGGAGAATGTGATATCAAGGTCTATACCCATGAAGGGAAGGGCCCATGAGTTGAATATAAAGATTATTTTGAGGAATGGTCATATCTAGAGAAGCCAGTGAAAAGGTTCTGGTAAAGCTCTTCCTATGTACCTATGTAGTGTATTCTCCCTAAAAGGATGACATGGGTGTGGGGGTGTGTGATGTAAGTAGTTGATCATTTATCTGCTTGAGCTTTGAGTCTTAAGAGCAGGTGCTAACTTGACAGTTTCTACCAGAGTCCACTCTTACTGGCATGGTGGCATGGGTATAGTGCTTTACATTATATATCTATATCTCTATATCTATATATATCTATCTATCTACCTATATCTATATCTATCTATCTATATCATATATATATATATATATATATATATATATATATATATCTTACCAGTCGGCAGGCATCCTTGTTTCACTGCTCTTTTGGCTACTTAACAGATCTCCTGTCGTGTTAGATAAGAAACACCTCAAGAACTTCACTGAGCCCTATGACTGGCATTCAGGTCCTTGTTCCTGATCTTTCCTGCATGCCTATATACCTGAAGGCACGTGCATTCCCATATATATATTCCCAGAGCATGCACACTAGCATACAATTTAAATATGATTATGTATAGTGTACAGGGTTAGTTAGAGTGCTGGAATATTTTCTGTTGAGTCCCTGCTTTCAGTCATGCTGAGGACAACCCCTGGACATAAAAGATTGCTGTGAAGAAGCTAAGTCACTTCAGAGCTCCAGACAATAGGACTCTGGAGCATCTCCTACCTGCCCTGGACACTATAGACTGCCATAGCTGATAGCTGTCCCTGGCTTGGGCCACAACCTCTGAGTTTCATCCTGCACCAGTCTGGAAGCTGGAGTCTATTCATGTGGTACAGGCTGGGTGTGATCATTTCCTGGGCTTATTTTCTAGTGAGTTGTGGCTGTCATCTACCTGAGTACTTGTTTGGCAAGTTCCTTAGGGTGTACGTACAAACACACACACATACACACACACACACACACACACAGACACACACACACACACACACACACACACACACCATTTCTGCTTTAGCACAGGTCCTGTTAAAGGTCACTTCAAGGACCACATTATGCTTCTTATCTCCCAGCACACTAAGTTTAAATCAGGACCTCATTACAGGAATCTGTATATATTTCTCCCAACATACAGCCCAACACACCTGCAGTTCCTTCTGAATCCCAGCCCATGACTGAGTTCCCTCACACTAACACTGCCTTTACCTTGGCAATGGGCTATTATCTGAGGTAACAGAGGCCTGACCACACTTCTCTCCAGATTCTTCCTATGTGCCTAGGTGAGAAACGATTGTACTTTCCCTCTAAAATAAAACCTGAACATAAATTACCCTGTCTTATTTAACAATGTGTATATTTGTAGAGGACGTTATGTGACACCATCCAGTGTCATCCTCATGTACTTTCCTACATGTGGATGTAGACCTGCGGACATGAGCACACACATGAGCACACATAGAAAGGGAAAACAAGTAAGTACAGAATGGGAGGGGAATGTGTTGCCATGGTGTTTCCTGTGATAGTGACATTGAAGTTTGTCCCATACTGAGGCAGCTTGCTGGGTACAAATGAGAAGATTGCTATTGTCAGGGACTGCAGTCCTCAGGGAGGATCAGACACCAGTACCAGGGATGTTAGCCCCCTTCCCTGGACAAGCTATGGATGATGGTCAAATGTGGGCATGGCAACAGCACTGTTACCCACTTCCTGTCCTATCCAGATATATGTATGTGGCTCCTCTGGTAAGTGAGGGGTTCCTCTCCCTGAAGTCTTGAGTGGCCAGTCCCACTAGTGTGAGACTTCTGATCTGTTTCTAGCTCTCTGAGGATATGCTGTCCTCAGTCAGAAACACCTCAAGTCCCATTCCACGTTTCAGTCTCCCACATTTAAGACCCCAATGAGGAAGTACATCACGCTTTGAGTGAGTTACTCATTTGATGAAGTTCAAATAGTGACCATTCACAAAACAGCCCAAACATGGGCAAACACATGTGCTCACTGTGAATCCCAGCCCTCCTTGCTGGACTCTGAGTTGTCCTCAAGCCAAGAACTCTGCTGTTACTAGGCGGGCTTTATCCTGTGAGGTCACAGAGGCCTCACCTCACTGCACTCTGAGAATCACAAGGGGACACCCAGGCATCTGTCATCTCCCAGCTTGGTCCATCCTGTTCTCTATAAAACTGAGTCAAGCATCCTTGCAAACAATTTGGGGAATTGGCTACAAATGTTTCTCAGAGATGCCTCCCCTGGGAATCACCTACAGCATCTCCTGTCAACCATCCCTCTTCCACATTACATTCATCCTGAGAGGGTCTGATCCATCCTGTCTGCAGAAACTGAACCCTCACATGATTGCTAATGCCAGGAAGTGCTTGCTGACGAGAATATTTTTTATTAGATACATTTCTTTACTTACATTTCAAATGTTATTCCCTTTCCCGGTTTCCTGTTCATAAGTCCCCATTCCCTCCCCCTCCTCTATATGGGCATTACCCCCATCCCTTCCCCTTACTGCCCCCCATTTCCTCCTACTCTGGGTGTCTAACCTTGGCAGGACCAAGGGCTTCCCCTTCCACTGGTGACCCAACAAGGCTATTCTCTGTTACATATGCAGTTGGAGCCCAGGGTCAGTCCATGTATAGTCTTTGGGTAGTGGCTTAGTCCTGGAAGCTCTGGTTGGTTGGCATTGTTGTTTTTATGGTGTTGCAAACTCCTTCAACTCTTTAATACTTCCTCTAATTTCCTCCAAGGGGGTCCTGTTCTCTGTTCAGTAGTTTGCTGCTAGCATTGACCTCTGTATTGGATGTGCTCTGGATGTGTCTCTCAGGAGATAATCTCTATCCAGTCCCTTTCAGCATGCAGTTGTTAGCTTCATCAATTTTATCTAGTTTGGGTGGCTGTATATGTACATATAGGCCACATGGGGCAGGCTCTGAATGGCCGTTCCAAAAGTCACTGCTCTAAACTTTGCTTCCATATCCCCTCCTATTGATATTATTTCCTCTTTTAAGAAAGAGTGGAAGCAAATGCTGGCGAGGATGTGGAGAAAGAGGAACACTCCTCCATTGTTGGTGGGATTGCAGACTGGTACAACCATTCTGGAAATCAGTCTGAAGGTTCCTCAGAAAAATTGGACATTGAACTGCCTGAGGATCCAGCTATACCTCTCTTGGGCATATACCCAAAAGATGCCCCAACATATAAAAAAAGACAAGTGCTCCACTATGTTCATAGCAGCCTTATTTATAATAGCCAGAAGCTGGAAAGAACCCAGGTGCCCTTCAACAGAGGAATGGATACAGAAAATGTGGTACATCTACACAATGGAATATTACTCAGCTATCAAAAACAATGCCTTTATGAAATTCATAGGCAAATGGTTGGAACTGGAAAATATCATGCTGAGTGAGGAAACCCAATCACAGAAAAACGCACATGGTATGCACTCATTGATAAGTGGCTATTAGCCCAAATGCTTGAATTACCCTAGATGCCTAGAACAAATGAAACTCAAAAAGGATGATCAAAATGTGAATGCTTCACTCCTTCTTTAAAAGGGGAACAAGAATACCCTTGGCAGGGAATAGAGAGGCAAAGATTAAAACAGACACAGACGGAACACCCATTCAGAGCCTGCCCCACATGTGGCCCATACATATACAGCCATCCAATTAGACAAAATGGATGAAGCAAAGAAGTGCAGGCCGACAGGAGCCGGATATAGATCTCTCCTGAGAGACACAGCCAGAATACAGCAAATACAGAGGCGAATGCCAGCAGCAAACCACTAAACTGAGAACAGGACCCCTGTTGAAGGAATCAGAGAAAGAACTGGAAGAGCTTGAAGGGGCTCGAGACCCTATATGAACAATGCCAAGCAACCAGAGCTTCCAGGGACTAAGCCACTTGGGTAGTTCCAGCTTTTGGGCTAATATCCACTTCAATGAGTGCATACCAAGTGTGTTTTTCTGTGATTGGGTTACCTCACTCAGGATGATATTTTCTAGTTCATTCCATTTGCCTATGAATTTCATGAAGTCATTGTTTTTGATAGCTGAGTATTATTCTTTGTGTAGATGTACCACATTTTCTGTATCCATTCCTCTGTTGAAGGGCATCTGGGTTCTTTCCAGCTTCTGGCTATTATAAATAAGGCTGCTATGAATATAGTGGAACATGTGTCTTTGTTGTATGTTGGAGCATCTTTTGGGTGTATGCCCAAGAGAGATATAGCTGGGTCCTCATGTAGTGGAACATCCAATTTCCTGAGGAACCTCCAGACTGATTTCCAGAGTGGTTGTACCAGTCTGCAATCCCACCAACAATGGAGGTGTGTTCCTCTTTCCACATCCTACAGCATCTGCTGTCACCTGAGTTGGATAAAATTAAGATAAAATTAGCCATTCTGACCGGTATGAGGTGAAACTCAGGTTGTTTTGATTTGCATTTCCTGATGACTAAGGGGATGTTGAACATTTCTTTAGGTGCTTTTTTGCCATTCGATAATCTCAGCTGAGAATGTTTTGTTTAGCTCTGTACCCCATTTTTAATAGGGTTATTTGGCTCTCTGGAGTCTAACTTCTTGAGTTCTTTGTATATTTTGGATATTATCCCTCTATCAGATGTAGGATTGTAAGATCTTTTCCCAATCTGTTGGTTGTCGTTTTGTCCTAATGACAGTGTCTTCTGCCTTACAGGAGCTTTGCAGTTTTATGAGGTCCCATTTGTCAATTCTTGATCTTAGTGTTTGCCATTGGTGTTTTGTTCAGGAAATTTTCCCCCAGTGCCCATGTGTTTGAGACTCTACCCCCACTTTTTTTCTATTGGTTTGAGGTATCTGGATTGATGTGGAGGTCTGACAAGAAGAATTTTAAAGTCACATAATAGATGGTTTTTTACTTTTTTCTGGGACAATGTGTTCATTGACACCTAAAACTTTCTCTTACTTTTTATATTTTTTTTTCGTTTTTCTTTTTTATCTGAATAGTTTCCCCTCCCTCTACATCTCCCGTTGCTCCCCACCTCCTCTCCCATCTGGATCTACTCCCTTTCTGTCTCTCACTAGAAAAAACAGGTTTCTAGGAGATGAAAAAAATGTAACGAATACAATCAAATAAGATAAGATAAAAGCCATCATATCAATGTCAGATAAGAGAAGCCAACAGAAAAATAAATGAACTCCTGGATAATGCACAAGAACTAGAGTCCCACTCGTTTACACATTCAGGAGTCACATAAAACTACTAAACTGAAAGCAATAGTATGTATGCAGAGGACTTGTGTAGAACTGTGCAGGCCTGTGCATGCTGCTTCAGTCTCCTGCAGAGCTCATAGGAGATTTGCTGAGTTGTTTTAGGCCCCTGTTCTTCTGATATCCTCATTCCTTCTGTGCCCCCCCCAATTTTCCAGCTCCTCTTCAGTAGGGTTCCCTGAGCTCTGAAGTGAGAGATTTAATGGATAAATCCCATCTATAACTGTATGTGTTTCAAATTTTTCATTCTCTCTCTCTCTCTCTCTCTCTCTCTCTCTCTCTCTCTCTCTCTGTCTGTCTCTCTCTCTCTCTGTCATTCTGTGTCTGTGTGTCTGTCTGTGTGTCTGTCTCTTTAAAAAATAACAGCTGTTGGATACTTACAAGGAGCAGAAGAGTCTGGGTAGCAACAAGGCTGATGTTGTCCAAATCCTATATATTAAAATCAGCCATTTAACTTTTCCCTAAATGTCTGAACTATTTACTGTTGGAAATGCTCCCTTTGAGTCCTGAATCTTTTTCTTGGATATATGCCTGTGAGATTAAAATATTTTTATGAGAATATTTCATTTACATTTTTATTAGGTTTATCATTTTTACCAAGTTTAAATAATCTTGTTTTTTTCCATATTGAGTAAAAGGTTATTTAATTAACCATGAGTATTTTAATCAATTTTTCATTGATCTTTAAGCTGTTGCTCCACTTTCATGTTTATTAAAATATAACGACAATATATTTTATTTTTCTATTGAGATTTTCCATATTTCCAGTGAAATATTTTTATTTAGTTTAACCACTCTGTAAGTACTGATTGGCAGTATAAAGTCTGTATATGCATATTTTGTTCAAGATATGTATATTCTACTGGCTTTTCATTTTGAAATCTATTATTACATCTTGTAAATTTCACTGTTTTTTATATCGGTTCCTCTACATTCATGAATTTTTTGTTTTTGTTTTCTTTGATATCTGTATGGCAGAGCCATTAATGTGCCCTTTTCTAACGGTTCACTCTAATTATTTTGTATCTTTCTTCCACTTTTGTTTTAGCGCCATAATTCCTTTGACGTGTTTCTGATATTGACTGCCTGCCCCATCTGCTCTTATTTTGTACAGGCTAACGTGATCATCTGTCTTCTAACTTTATCCATGTGCAGTACTTGTATTTCCCTTTTCTTATGTGTCTATATTTCTTTTAATAATTCAATATTTTCTGTCTTTCGCTGTACTGCATTGCATTGGAATAAATAGATGAGATGATTTTGCTTGAAGATTTTCGTTTGTTCCTGTGCATTAATTCATTCACAAATTCCTAAAGTATAGTTTCTACCAAATATTTTGGAAAAACATACTGAAGGACAATTTCAACATAGGAGGTGGATCATATTTTTTCTAATATCTAATGTTGTGTGCATGTGTCTGTGTGTGTGTATGTGTGTGTGTGTGTGGTGTCTGTGTGTGTGTGTGTGGGTCTCTGTGTGTGTGTGTGTGTGTGTGTGTGTGTGTATGTGGAAATGTGTCTTTGCACTTTACTTTGAATGGTTCTAATTATACTACACCTCCATGATTTACTATATCATTCCACAATCAGAAAAATTTACTTAACAGCAAGAGGCTCCCAGGACCCAACAGGGATAGCATTAAATGAAGTACCCAACAAAGGGCAGAGAAAACATATAGAAACCATATTAGAGGTTAGGCTTTGCCCCTAGATGAGGGATGAGCTCACCTACTCATTTCCAAATTTTTAACCAAGAATTGCCCTTATCTAAAGGAAATACAGGGACAAAAAATGGAGCAGAGACTGAAGGAAAGGCCATCCAGTGACTGTCCAACCTTGGGATCTATCCTATATTTATACACCAAACCAAGACACTATTTATGATGCCAAGAAGTGATTTTCTTACAGGAGACTGATATAGCTGTCTCTTGAGAGGCTCTGCTAGAGCCTGACCAATACCGATGAAGATGCTCACAGCCAACCATTGGACTAAGCATGGGGACCCCAATGCAGGAGTTAGAGAAGGGACTGAAGGAGCTGAAGGTGTTTGAAACCCCATAAGAAGAACAACAATATTAATCAACCAGGCCCCCAGAGCTCCCAGGGACTAATCCACCAACCAAAGAGTACACTTTGAGGGACTCATGGCTTTAGCTGCATGTGTAGCAGAGGATGGCCTTATTGAGCATCACTGGTAGAGGATGATCTTGGTCCTGTGAAGGGTGATCCCCCAGTGTAAGAGAATGCTAAGGCAGTGGGGTAGGAGGGGCTGGGTGGGTGAGCACCATCGTAGGAGCAGGGGAAAAATAAATGGGATGGGGGTTTGTGGAGTGCAAACCAGGAAAGAGGACAACATTTGAAATTTAAATAAATAAAATAACTAAGCAAAATAATAATAATTATAAACTATTAAAAACACTATATATGTATATATATATACATATGTATTTGTATGTATACACACACATATAGTGCTATTTTATTCGACTCACATAGGTGAGTAGGTTCTTTTCTGAAGGACTCTAATAGAAATCATTATGTACTCCTATATCTTAAAGCCCTGGTTTCTTCTTGTTGCCTTGCTTAGCAAAATAGGAAAAGCATGATTCCAGCAAGAGAGTACTTTGTGACTGGTACTGTATCCTTCAACCTAATCTCTAGTCACTTTCCCTCACCTAATTGGATTGGGTTGTCATTGCTCAAGTAATTTTCACAGCTTTTAACTGAGTTTTCTTTTCTTCTCTATTCTTCAGTGTTCTCAATTTTTGCCACTTTTATTTTTCATATTGTAGTCTAAGAGGTATACTGTAGGTCACAATACTATGAAATCTTTGCTTTTAAATTTTTAGACTCTTTCTAAACCATGTAGTCATTAAATGAAATGTATGTTGTGAAAGGGATACTCGCTGGAGGAAGTAAATCTCATTGGGAGACTTGCAATGTTTTCATCCTTGTCATACATGCTATCTCTTCTTCTGTGTTTGCATGGGAATGTGATCAGTTAGGACTTTCTTCCTACTGAGGCATGCTATGCTTTCTTTGGCAGTATGGACTTTACTTCTCTAGAATTATGAACCAAAACAAACTCTTTATTCTGTAAATCGCTTTGGATCATATTTTATCAAACGGAGGAAAAGCAAGCAGTATCCCAACTTCACTGAGGAGCTTTACAACTCTGTTTTTTCTTTGAGTCGGGAAAAAAAATCACACCTAATATGATCAAATGCCTTCTACAAGAAGGCATTGAATATACAGAGTGGAAAGAATTACAAAGCAGCTTAGAATTGCCCACACTAACCAGAAGGTTAGTAGGACTCTGGTATGCTTAAGTTGTTTATTGTCAACTTCTGTAAATGCCAGGTGCACTATACTTGTTCCTGAAATTTAATTTCTTTGACAGAGTTTGTTCTCTTACATGGGCTATGTGGGCAATGAAACTTTGTTGAGGAGACAATTCTGGAGCGTGTTTCTAGCCTGACATCCCATGTGTAAACAAACAAAGGATAATAAAGCATTTACCTTTGAAAACCAAATCAGTGTTTTCTTACAGATATCTACGTCAAAGCCCAGCAAATGTTATTGTGTGGTTTTATGACATTTTTCCTAATCATACATCTGTTAGTGCATATGATCTCTGGTTTGGGTCCAGGAAACATTCCTGTGATACTGTGGATTATTTCATTTTGGCTTTCAATAACTTTTCCAATTCTTGACGCATCATGTTGCCAATTTGCTGAATTTACATGCTGTGAAACAGAGAGAGCGGGTTGCACTAGTGGGGAAGTCTGAGGATGATTAATGTTTAAGGAAGGCCAAGAGGAATAGTGCCAAACCAAGTTCAATGCATTATTAATTTGCTAAATCATAACTTCCTTGATGTTCCTATCAGTGCAGCACTCTTTATGCAGTTATAACTGATGCAGGCTTCATTTAGAAGAAGAAAATAAAGAACACTAATAAGAGAATTTATAATACAGCAAAGGGAAATTATTACTCTGAACTCTCACAATGTAGCATTCTTCCTGGTCTGGTACATTTTAACCTTTAGTCATAGATGGGAAAAGGTATGAAAAAACACAACCTACTGAATAGGATCAAGGAGAGTAAGATTACTTGGAGCTATAAAACTTTGAAAAGGGATAGATGGAGCCCTTAGGCAAGGCCAGGGGGGCTCTGGATGCTGGCTCAGAATTTGGTCTTTGTTTTCAGTCATGTTATTTGAAATTTTGGTATTTTTTTTAAATCCACATCCTTAATTTTGGTGGTGTATTTAAAATCAGCTATAGTGACTGCATTTAATTTTGCTGCATATTATGGTTCTCACAGCATGACAATACACACACACACACACACACACACACACACACACACACACACACATGAATAGGAGAAAAACAAGTATTTGAAGCAGCTCTTTTCTTCTTGTAATAATTATGGTGGACTTTTTCAAGTGAAGGTTTGGTCGTTCACTGTTTGCTTTCTTAGTGACTATGATTGAAGGCCTGGTAGGAATAGTGAGTTCCAATTTGGAAAACCAGAGTGCAGTGGCACACCACTTATTCCTTCCAAACACACCCTTCTTGAACCTAGGCTAATTTCTAATTAAGTTTTTACGCAACTATGCCAATTCTAATCCAAGCTTTATCACAATGTAGAGTTCTTCTCCTTCCTTTAAATCTTTGAACTAACAAGTAACATACATGATTACTGTAAGAAAGAGGTTCCCACACTAACTAATGCTGCACCCTTTAATGCAGCTGCTCATGTTGTGGTGACTATCCTCAACCATTACATTAATATTCACTGCTACTTCATAACTGTAAATTTACTACTGTTATGATGGTAATGTAAATGTCTGGTATGGATGATATCTGATACGCAACCCCTGTGAGAAGGTCTGTAGATCCTCAAAGGGCTTGTAATCCATAGGTTGAGAACCACTTCTCTAAGGCCATGCTGTTATGAGAAAGACTAAGCTATAAGCTACACTTAGGGACGAGCATTGCAAAGAATAAATAACAATGAAGACTATAGATCATCTAGCATTTCAACTAGATCATTTTTATTTTGATTCCTCTTAAATGATTGTACAGAAAGCAGGGAGACAATAAACAACTGGTAGAGAAATGTCTGTCTAGCTTACCCACAGTCATTGGAGCATGAAGGTTGGGAGTAAGCATATGACTTATAGAGCAGATGCAGACAAGACTAGTGAGGAATGAAGATTTTATTATGCTTCAAATAGTTATCTTATACAATGATCTGAATTTAAATATCAACTGTACCTTGATGAATTGTATTTTTAAAATTTCAATCACTTATTTTCATAAACAGAATTCAAAATTAAAGAAATTATACGTGTTACATTTTTACTTTTTTTTGCAATGGATTCTTTATACTACAAATTGAGTTTATCTATAAAAGTAGTAAGTACAAATGAATTTCTTCGTAATAGAAGAGGTTTAATAGTTTACGTACTTATAGAGAGGAAATATCATTTTGAGTGAGTCATGGAAGGTCTTTGAAATATCCTTTTTAATTTTAGATAGTACAACATTACACAGTTTATTAATTATGTAAAAATATCTTGAATCATGTAAACAATATAAACTCAAAAATCATTGTCCCCGTGACAGAGAAAAAGCTATGAACAATTTGAAAATTGGATATTCTTCATATTTTACCAATTTGATAAAAGCAGAATGTGTTATTTGCTAGAAGGGATATGAATCATTCAGAAACATGGCCAAGAACTTGAAACATTCCAACATACAGAAGCTTTTTGTGTGTGTGTGTGTGATTTCACAGCACAGCATTTGAAAACCTTAGTAGTATTTATTTCCTAGAAAAATATCATTTAGGCAATCCTTTGTAAATATTAATATCTCTTCAAATTATCTGTCAACTCAGTTTTGAAATATTAAGTTTTACTTACCAGGGGATATGACAAGTGCAAATAGGGCTTTCAAGGGCAATGGGAGATGAATGTCTTAGAGAGAACCTGCATGTGTCATGAGGGAATAGAACGGCATGAATGAAAATCTGATGCAGATTGACTTTGTCAACATGGATCAGACTTTGTGGGGTCTAATGCCAGGCAGTTCATTGTCAGCATATTTAAAGCAGTACAATATGGGAATAGGTTTCCAGGTGACAATCAGTACAATCAGCCCAGTTCTAGATGAACAATAAAGCTTAAGGCGCAATTACACAAAAAAGCTTTCACCAACAGCGTGTGATGAAGAGGTGAGTTCTATAGCTAAAAGGTCTAGAAACTAGTGTAGTCTCTATTAATAGACTTGAGGTCAGCTGGATTTATATATATTTGTATAAAATATTACACATGTCCCCTAAGAATGGATAAAGGTTTGAGAAGGGATGAGTCTGGAATAAGAGTTTGGCAGATTTGGGTAAAGTCAATCTTTTTAGCAAAATGAGGGAGATTTGCCTCCACAAATAGCAAAATGTCATCAGGTCTCAATACTATCTACTCTCAGCTTTTTTTGGGTGGAACACAGATATTTGCTACCTCTGAGTAATAAACATTTCTTGTTTTCATAGTGCTTCTCTGTGAGTACAAGGACTCCTCTGCCCCTAACCAGTGTAAAAGCAAATCTGCAAAAATAACTTGATTCAAAAGAATCTGTGTTTCCATCCACATCTAACATATTTTCTACAATTTTAATATTTTAATTAATAAAATAAAAGAAATGCCAGTAGACTCTACTCATTTTCTAATAGAAATGGTAAAATTCTCATGAAATTATCATGGAATTTTTAGCTGTCTGAATGGATTATAAACATAAAATATATTAAATAAATATTGAATTTATATTGCATTTATATTTAATGTAAATTGTATAACATTTATGATTTATTCATGCTATTGAATTTTATTAGGTTTTGAGTAAATTGAAGGCACAACCTTTAGTTATAAGAAAGAGAGTTGGTTAAAGGAAACAAGACAGGTGAAAAGTTATTGTTATCAATGTCTATAAGAGTTCAAGGTCTGAAATAGGATATAACAATTCTTGCTTTTATAAACTGAAATATTAACGTTAGTCAAAGAGAAGTAGCTTTGCATTTTCTGTCTTAAATATAGTACAAGTAGAATTTCAGCTCAGGTTCCTTTGTTTAAATCCTGTGCTGTGTTACATTGTATCGATTAATAAGACAATTGGGACCTTATCCTGAAGTAACCAATTTCCTACTGGAGAAGTAATAAAAACATAGGAAATGAGAATGATGACTGTATTGAAACAGCTAGAGATAAATGGGGAGGGGAATAAAGCTATAAAGGTAGAAGTAATGACATTGTCCTGCTTATTTCATAGAGAGATGCTTTAAAAAATGAGGGATAGAGACAAGTATAATTTATGGAGTAGATATAATGTCACTAAATAGGCAAAAATTTACAATAATAAGGAAAGTATTATTGGTTTGGTCTAGGATGTTGGAAGTGAATTGATGTAACTTATTTTTAAAAGAAACAGATTAGTCAGTAGACACATTACAATATCAAGTAAACTGAAATTGTGACATTAAATATGACATTGTAGGAATCATGTAGGATAAAAAGGGAAGATAAGTTGTGAAATTTTTTAAAGTAAGCAGACAAATATATTTTAAAAGATTACAAAAATTATTTATACTTTATATAATATAGCCATGAAATAAACTTTTCCTGAATTATGAGAACTGTGATAGTCAATGTTCTTGATAGAGAATTGGGTTATATTTATTTAAAAATTGATTTATTTACTTAGTTTTTGGTTATGAAGCCTATCTAACTATATCATATGAAACACAAATAATTAATGAAAATATTATGTTGAAAATTTTTTGTGTGGTATGTTTCTCTATGATTTTCTAAATTCAAATGATTTTAAAGGGAAAATCCTTGGTTTGGTGTTCAGGTTGGAGCTCTTAATTTTGTCTCATAGGTGAACTTTAGAAGAGGGACCCTTTTGGGGGCATATTGATGTTCATAAGATAGCATGCAGTAAGATAGAATTTCATGTTTATGATTAGTTTAATGATTAACTTAGTAAAGCTTGACAGATTGGCTAGGTCCTGTCTAATCAGGTCTACTTAAGCCCTTCTTAAAAAAGTAAGTGGAACATTTAATATATTAAACATATAGCGTTCACATAAAAGTGTTTTTTGCAGCACTACTTTTAGGAGAGTTGAATACTTGTCTTCTTTCCTCAGATAGGGAATGGATAACAGACCAAGGTACAGATTTCACAAAAATACTACTTGGTGAAACAGAATTATAGAGATTTTTAGCCGCTACAGCTGATCAGTTACTTACAGGAGCAAAGTGACACATAAGCAACTGTTTTACAGAACGTCTGCTCCAGCATAGGTGGAACTCATGAAATTTCCAAACCTAGTACTACTGCACAACTTGGGATAGCTCAACAGGGGAAGGGTGTTCTATGCTCCTCAAATATTTCTCTGCCTCTTCCAGCCAACCTGGATGATCTGACAGCATTTCTTGATTGTTGGCTCCCTGACCTCGTCGCTTATATAAGCTTGCTGAGGTATTGAAGGTGAGAGTCCATGTATTTGTCAATTCAAACAATCCAGGAAGTTTTTGAGTTGTTTACTTCCTAGGATTTTTATATTTTTAATTAGTTCTCTGAGATTTTGTACAATGTATTTCAAATATATATTCACAACTCTGTCTTCTCACAGATATATTCAACACCTTCCTACTCTTACACTATTTTTTATTTTCTCTCTCTCTCTTTCTCTCTCTCTCTCTCTCTCTCTCTCTCTCTCTCTCTCTGTCACACACATACATACACACACACACACACACACACACACACACACACACTTTTCCTCCTCTCTCTCTCCCTCCCCTCTCTTTCAGAAATTGGGTCCAATTTGTGTACCAATATATTTTTGGGTGTCTGTCTTTCCTAGGAACCTGGCTGACTTACTAGAGTCAATACTGTTATCAAAAAAGAATTTCTCTTTACCAAGCAAACTTCTAATAGTTCAAATGAAGACTTTCCATGATCATATTTTAAAACTGCACAGTCTTGATCATTATACATCAATTAAGGTTTATATGGATCCACCTTCTGAGGTTCCTCAAATTTGCTTTATCCCCCATGGAGGAAACATCCAGACTGATTTTTGAACAGACTTAAAATGTCTCTATTAAGATTTTTGCCCTAAGGAATTTTTTGCAGAAAGGAATATATCAACTCAGAGGCAATTGTAAACGGCTTCTGAAGAGTCTTAAGTAAAACAATAGCCTAGTCTAAAGCATATACCATAATGAAAAAAATAGGTACTCAACATTCTAATCTTGCTTATTTAAAAGTGAATAATATATTATGCTACATATCTTTAACTTAAACATATGTTTACAAAATAATGACCTAATATAAGGGAGCACCCTCATGGATGAAGAGGAAGGGGGATATATGGAGGGGTAACCAGGAAAGGAGTTAATATTTGAAATGTAAATAAAGAAAATATCAATAAAAGAAAAGAAAAAAAGAAAAATATTTTAGCAAAGAGGAATAAATTGTTCAGTAGAAATAATAATGCAGAACATGATATTAAAAAATTGAAATCATACCCACAAAATTTGTAAAAATCAAGTGAAGTATTAGAGCAGACAAAAAACTATAAATAGTGACAAACTTCACCAAATGTATATATTATACTTGAAATATTAGTTAATCACACTGTAAAGATATCTGAAAGCTGAGTAACCTACAAAATTACATGACAAAAATATTTCTTAACAACAAACCCTTATTTCAAAAGACCATCAAAATAGTGCAGTATTTTCAGGAAATATTATAAAAATAGATTTTATGAAAGGTTCATTAAAACACATCTCAGTCTATGGTATCTGCCTAATTAAAAGAAACACAATATTATTTTTTCTCTTCATTAAAGAAAAGATGAATAAAAATTGATATGAACTCACAGTAAACATTTTAAATAAATTAAATTTATGTAAAATATATCCAACTTTGACATATATGTGATTACTTTGATTAAAATATGAAGATGATTCAGGCATAAATTTATGGAAAATATAACAAATAGAAACCTATTTTCTCATGGCAAGAGCATAGATTGCATCAAAATCACTTCATTTAACACATTAAATTATCTCAGTTGTTTTATCTTCTCTCTTTGCAGTCAGAAAGAAACGATAGTGGTAAGTCTGCATAGTAAAGGGCTATATTACATACCAATGAGTAACTTTGAATTATTACATTCGTATATCCCAAGATACACTTCCAGTATCCAACTGTAACTAGAGCATGGTCAATTAAATCTGACCTAGTGATCGATTTCCCTTCCATAATAGTCAAAACACCAAATGCAGAAAAAGTAGAAAGAATATTAAAAGCAGTAAGGGAAAGGTCAAGTAACATGTAAAGAAAGACCTATCAGAATTACATTAGACTTTGCCTCAGAGACTATGGAAGTCAGAAGATTCTGGGCAGATGTTACGCATACCCTAAGAGAACACAAATGCCATCCCAGGATACTATATCTAGCAAAACTCACAATTAACATACATGGAGAAACCAAGATATTCCATGACAAAACCAAATTTGCACAATATATTTCTACAAATGCACCCCCTACAAAGGATAATAGATGGAAAACTCTAACACAAGGAGGGAAACTACACCCTATAAAAAGCAAGAAAATAATATCCTTGCAACAAAAACAAAAGGAGAGGCACACAAACACAATTCTACTTCTAACAACAAAAATAAGTGTAAACAACAATCACTATTATTTAATGCCTCTTAACATCAATGTACTCAGTTTCCCCATAAAAAGACATAGACTGGATACAGAAAGAGGACCCAGCATTTTGCTACATACAGGAAATACACCTCAGTGACAAAGACAATACTACCTCAGAGTAAAAGGTTGGAAAACAATTTACCAAGCAAATGGTTGGAAGAATCAAGCTGGAGTAGCCATTCTAATATCAAATAAAATTGACATTCAACCAAACGTTATTAAAAGGGATAAGGAAGGACACCTTATATTCACCAAAGGAAAAACTCACCAAGATGAACTCTTGATCCTGAATATCTCTGCTCCAAATGAAAGGGCAACAACATTCATAAAAGAAACCTTACTAAAGCTCAAAGCACACATTGAACCTCACATAATAATAGTGGGAGATTTCAACACCCCACTCTCATCAATGTGCAAATCATAGAAACAGAAACTAAATAGAGACATAGAGAAACTAACAGAAGTTATGAATGAAATGGATTTAACAGATATTTATAGGAAATTTCATCCTAAAACAAAAGAATATACCTTCTTCTCAGCACCTCTTGGTACCTTCTCCAAAATGGACCATATAGTTGGCCACAAAACAGGCCTCAACAAATGCAAGAAGGTGGAAATAATCCCAATGCATCCTAACAGATCATCACATACTAAGTCTGGTCTTCAATAACAACAAAAATGACAGAGAGCCCACATACACATGGAAGTTGAACAATGCTGTACTCAATGATAACTTGGTCAAGGAAGAAATAAATTAAAGAATTTTTAGAATTTAATGACAATGAAGTCAAAACATGTAGGGAGCCGTATTGGATTTGGGCCTGGCCGCTTTGTGACTGTATGTCCACAGTTAAGATGACTGCCATAAAGTCTTGAGATTGTTGGACAAAAGCCTCTCCCATGAATTTACAGCACAGGAAGAAAATAATCACGGAATGCTTTGAACCCAGCTGATGCATGTGGAATCGATACACTTGGGCCACACCTGGGCGGTGGTCAATTTGCTCCTGCCTTTTTGGAATAATAATAATAATAACAACAACAACAACAGCAATAACAACAATAGTAATAATAATATAATAAAAACATAAAAACCCAGGATAGCGAAAACTATACTCAACAGGAAAAGAACTTCTGAGGGAATCACCATCCCTGACCTCAAGCAGTACTACAGAGCAATAGAGATAAAAAACTGTGTGGTATTGTTACAGAGACATTCAGATAGGTCAGTGGAATAGAATTGAAGACCCAGAAATGAACCCTCACACCCATGGTGACTTGATCTTTGACAAAGGAGCTAAAATCATCCAGTGGAAAAAAGATAGCATTTTCCACAAATGGTGCTGGTTCAAGTGGAGGTCAGCATGTGGAGGAATTGAATCAATCCATTCTTAGCAAATTGTACAAATCTTAAATCCAAGTAGATCAAGAACCTCCACGTCAAACCAGATACACTCAAACATATAGAAGAAAATGTGGGGAAGTGTCTTGATCACATAGGCACTGGGGAAATTGTCCTGAACAAAACACCAATAGCTTATGCTCTAAGATCAAGAATCAACAAATGAGACCTCATAAAACTGCAAAGTTTCTGTAAGGCAAAGGACACTGTCATTAGGACAAAATGGCAACCCACTGACTTGGAAAATTTCTTTTTCAATTCTACGTCAGATAGAGAGCTAATATTCAAAATATACAAAGAACTCAAGAACTTAGACTCCTGAGAGCCAAACAACCCTATTAAAAATGGGGTACAGAGGTAAACAAAGATGTCTCTTCTGAGGAATATCGAATGGCTGAGAAGTACCTATAAAAAAACAGGAAACTAAATCAAAGAATCAAAACATAAACTAATCAATTAAAAATCTTCTGAAAGTTAGGGGTTGGGGATTTAGCTCAGTGGTAGAGAGCTTGCCTAGCAAGCACAAGGCCCTGGGTTCGGTCCCCAGCTCTGGAAAAAAAAATCTTCTGAAAGTTTAACCAAAAATAAATAAATAAAAAAGAATCACCATCTTTAGTCATCATGGAAATGCAAATCAAAAGAATCCTCAGTTTCCACCTCACACCAGTCAGGATGGCTAACATAAAAAAACTCTGGTGACAACAGATGCTGGCAAGGATGTGGAGAAAGAGGAACACTCCTCCATTGTTGGTGTGATTTTGAGCTGGCACAAAAACTTTAGAATTTAGTCTCGAGGTTCCTCAGAAAATTGGACATTACACTACCATTGCAACTATATAGCTCCTGGGCATATACCCAAAAGATACTCCAACATACAACAAAGAAACATGCTCTACTATGTTCATAGCAGCCTTATTTATCATAGCCGGAAGCTGGAAAGAACCCAGATGGCCTACAAGAGAGGAATGGATACAGAAATTTTGGTACAATTACACAATGCAGTACTACTCAGCTATCAAAAATAATGTCTTCATGAAATTCATAGGCAAATGGGTGGAACTAGAAAATATCATCCTGAGTGAGGTAACACAATCATAAAAGAACGTACATGGTATGAATTAACTGATACGTGGATATTAGCCCAAAAGTTCAAATTACCTAAGACACAATCCACAAAGCAAATGAACAAAGTGCAGATGCTTCAGTCTTCTTTGAAGGGAGAACAAAAGTATTCACAGCAGGGGATATGGAGACAAAGTTTGGAGTAGACCAAAAGAATGGCCATACAGAGCCTGCCCCACCTGGGGATCCAGCCCATATATATATGTGTGTGTGTGTATCACATATATCCACAGCCGCCAACCCAGACAATATCAATGAAGCCAGTAAGTGAATGCTGACAGGAGCCTGATATATCTGTTTCCTCAGAGACTCAGCCAGAGGACGTCAAATACAACGGTGAATGCTAGCAGCAAACCATTCAACTGAGAATGGGATCTAAATTGGAGGAATTTGAGAAAGGATTGAAGGAGTTGAAGGGGTTTGAAAACCCATAAGAACCACAACACCAACCAACCAGAGCTTCCAGGGACTAAACCACTCTACAAAACTACATCACAGATCCATGTCTCCAGCTTCATATGTAGCAGAGGATGGCCTTATTGGGCACCAAAGGGAGGAGAAGCCATTGGTTCTGTTAAGGCTGGATCTGCCAGTGTAGGGAAATGTCTAGGTGGGGAAGTGGGAGAGGGTTGGTAGAAGAAAGGAACACCCTTATAGAAGAAGGGGAGCGTGATGTGATAGGGGGCTTATGGACAGGAAACCGGGAAAGGGAATAATATTTAAATGTAAATAAATAATATCCAAGAAAACCTAAATCAAAACAAACAAACACATAACAACAGCAATTGAAGGACTTCATGAAATTTCCTGCCAAATGGATGAAACTAGAATATATCATTCTGACTGAGGTAACCTAGTCACAAAAAAACCACACATGATAGCACTCAGTGAGAGCTCTTTACACTGTGACTCCTTCACTCAGTGTTTTCTTTATACTGGCTATGACACAAGGACTCAACTGATGCTTTGGAAGAAAAGCCCAATATTTTCTCTCCATGAGGCTGGGTCTTCTCCATAGTGTATGGAAGAGAGCATCCTAAGAAAAACAGATCTAACTGGTACAGTCTTGCAATGGCACCACATCCCTAGTCAAAAGCATTCCCAAATTCAGGGCAGAAAAGACTTAGATTCACTTCTTTACTAGAGGCATCCGGCATCACTTTACAAGAAGATTGTATGATGGGAAATTTAAATTATCAGAATCTTGATGTAAAAGTTTGCCTTGCTTTCCTCTTTCCAGGTGAATTCTTGTAACAAAACTGAAATGATCTGACATGATTTACATTGATTTCTGATCACACTGCTTTATTGACTGCTCATGAAGTTGAGTCATCACTAGGACTTGAGTTTAGAATTTTGTTTTGTTTTCATGGCAATAGTTGGCTAAATTCAATTACATAAATTACAAAGAGAACATTCAAGCCTGGCACACTAAGACACACCTTAACTCCTAGTATTGTGGAGACTGAAACAGGAAGGTTACTTCATGATCATTATTTTAAGTATCAATATTAAGGAAGTGACACAGTTATGCTTAGCAGCCCTAGGCAAGTAGGAACATGAAAATGGGGATCTCATGTAGGTCATTCCTATAACCTACCTGAAAGCCAAAGAAAACAAAAGACTAGTCTCAGAAAGTCAATCAATCCAAATAATAGAATTCTTGAATAATGTATATTGAGAAGTCCAGCCAATAATAACTCTTCTGTGAGTAGGAGACCCCACTGGAGGGAAGATGAGGATGAGGTCTGAGTCTTAAGACTGTGACTTCAGCTATGACTTGAGAAGGAGCAGGGAAGAATTGGCCCATTAAAATGTCTCTCTCTTATAACCATCCTTGTCTTAATGACTCACAGCCAAGAGAGTAATATTCAAAGTGGGAGTAATAAGGCCAAGTAACATAGCACTGAAGGAATTTATTATTCAGAGATACGGAAAAAATGTGCAACTGAATGTACTAGGGATCTAGATATGGTATAAAAGGGATGAAAAATTTGGAAGGAGATAGTAATCAACATGCATTGTTTACATGTGTGAAATGATCAAAATGAACTATTAATAATGCTATGAATGTGACAAGTCAAGGGTTGCTAAAAAGTGTATATATTTTGCAAGTTCTTTTATTACATTGAAAAAAGCATTCATAATCCAAAATCTAATTAAAATCAGCATCGAAATCAAAAGGAAACTTGGAAACAATAAATATCAAAAATTTAAGGGTTAATTTTTCAAAAAAAAGGAAAGAAAAATAAATTAGATGGTATTTATACAGGTAGTACATCAGGTCTCAGATATACACAAGATTATACAGAAGTATAGAAAACTTTATTAAGGAGTACATTGAAGTAAGTTATATGTCAGAATATTCAGGGTTAAAGAAACCTCACAATGCCAGTGGTGTTTGCATTGTTTAGTGGCAGTTGGTGATTCTGTGTGAAGTTTTTAAAAGAGTTATTTAGTCTGTGATGAATTATGCATTTCTAAATTTGCTGACCTTTTCTTTGATGACAATAACTGTCAGTAATTTGCTACATGGCAGTACTTTAAGAAAATAAACACAATCTGTCCCTTCAGGGTAAGGGTGACATTTTAACAATAAATGAAAAAGTGACTGCTTCCTGAAAAGCATTTTTTACAGAATAATTTCTCTCCATGGATGGAGGACACAGCCATCCCCAAATTGACATGACACACATGGAGAGGAACCATTAATAGCAAAATGCAGGCTGTGCAAATATGCTGATAAAATGCAGTGCAAGGTAATTACAAATGCCCAAAGGACCTGGAGCTGGTCCAAGAGCTCAATCCTGACATCTTGGTTCCAAGAAGTCCTAAACCACAGACTACCATCCTCAACCCACATAGTCTTCAGTAAACACATTGGGTCTTTCTAAATCTGGAAGTCTTCTGGTAAAATGTTATCACATACTGAAGAAGGGAAAATGTCTCCCTCAAGTGATCTTCAGAAATCCAGACACTGTGTATTTCAGAAATAGGGCAGAAGGCACCATGAATGCTTCCGAAGTAGACAGGAAACCAACAACCTTACTCACTATAGTGACTCATAATCACATCACCTAAAGGTCAATAGTGGCACGCGTACCTTGTTGGTAACCAACAGCTTCCTAATTAAACATATGAGTCCATCAATAAAAGTGGAAACCAAGCCTGGTACTAGAAACCTAGCCAAGCATTTAGTCATAGTGAAGTCTTTGGTTATTGAAAGGTAATCTACAACTACTACTTTTGTAAACCAGCACAATCCCTACAAACATTATTTTTTCCTTTTACCTAAAGATATGTAGTCATCAATCCTAATCTAGGAGACATCACTTTGCAACATACAGAGAGGATTACAGAAAAAGCATAGCCAATCAAAGTTCAGAATGGTGGAGACTACAATGATACATTTACAAAATAACACCAGCACATGAGGCTCAAAGAGTGCTGTGGAAAAAGAGGTTGAATGACTGTAAGGACTGGAAAATCAGGGTGTTACCTATGTGACTGTGTCTTCTAGTAATGTCAGAATTATGTCCTCTCACCATAATGACTTCCCAAATGAGAACTGAGGAAGACTGACACCAATGGACATTTGAAAGTGCACTAGAAAAATCCCCCAAGACTTGTCCCTACAAATATAAGTACAGAAGTCAATGAAACTCACGAAACAGGCAAAGTAGTCTTCCTTAGTTGGAGCATACCAATTGGCCATCTAATATCCAATGAAAAGATGCATAAAAGTAATATTATATGGACTGAGAAGGTCATATATAGAAATCCATATGTTTATATATTTTCATACAAGTATGTATAAACAATTAGTTAAAAAAAAGAAAGGACAAGAGTCTGAAAGAGCACAAAAGAGGTTATATTGGAGGATTTGGAAGGAATAAAGGAAAGATAGAAAAGTTACACCATAGTCTGCAAAACATAATAGTAATAAAGAAAATCACTAATAAAGGAAAATCTTTCCTAAATGAGACTAAAGAAAACAAACAAAAAAATAAACAACCATTATTCAGTTGGTATACAGAAACTATGGAAACAGCCATTTCTTTATTTCATTACAAAGGTCTGATATAATCATAATCGGTAGACATGGAAATTTCCAAAGTGTTTGTCATTTGAACATGTTATTTTAAAATAACTATGAAATAAACACAAAGATGTAGGCCTAATTATTGACTTGCAATGTCATAAGAGCATAATTAATTGTTACATGAAATGAGCCATATCCATGTTAGAGTATCTGAACTTTGTAGACAGGAATACTGGTAATGAGGAGATACTCAGAATAAGGGATAACTTCATACAGAGATAACACTTTCTGATCTGACCTTAGGATTCATGCATTATGACATATTTTATTTCTCACACTGTGTAGAGAGCTTAGTCATCAACTTTTGTCAGTGACCATTCCTCCTCTTCAATAGCTGCTTTTTTTGGGTGGAGGAGATGCAATTTTTTAATTGATTATTTTATTTACTTATATTTCAAATGTTGTCCCCTTTCCCACTCTCCCCTCTGCAAACCTCCCATCTTAACCCCCCTTAACCTCTAAGAGGGTACACCGCAAACCACCCTCCCTCTCTTGCCTCACTGTTCTAGCATCCTCCTTCTCCAGGCCATCAAGCCTCCACAGATAAGTGCATTGCTCCCATTGTTGCCAGACAAGGCCAACCTCTGCCACATATGAATCTGGAGCCATGAGTCCCTCCATGTGTATTCTTTGGTTGGTGGTTTAGTCCCTGGGAGGTTTGAGAGGTCTGGTTGGTTGATATTGTTGTTCTTCCTATGAGGTTGCAAACCCCTTCAGCTCCTTCAGGCCTTCCCCTAACTCTTCCATTTGGGCTCAGTCAGTGGTTGACTGTATTTGTCTAAGAGGACAGCCATGCTAGGCTATTGTTTGCAAGTAAATCTTGGCATCGGCAATAGTGTCAGGGTTCGGTTTCTGTAGATGGGATACATGTCAAGGTGGGGAAGTCTCTGGATGGCCATTCCTACTCCTTCAGTCTCTGCTCCATTTTTGTCTCTGCATTTCCTTTAGAAACAAATAATTCTAGGTTAGAATATTTGAGATGGGTGAGAAACCCATTTCCTCAACTGGTTCCTATGCCTATCTAATGGAGTTGGTCTCTTCTGGGTCTATCTCCCCTCTGTTGGGGTATTTTGACTAGTATCATCCCTATTGAATCCTGGAAGCCTCTCAAAATCCTGGTTGTCTGGGACTTTCTAAAGGTCCCCACCCCATTCCCTACATATCACTGCTACATTTTGTATTCATTCTACTGGTTCTATGAACTTCTCTCCTATCTCTTCCCATATGTAAACCTGTCCCCTTTCCACTCTCCCACCCAGGACCCTCTTTCCCTCTACCTCCCCTGATTATTTTACCCAAGCCCCCATCTAAGCGTGGTTGAAACATCCACATTTTGGCCTTATTTCTTGTTAAGCTTCATATGGTTTGAGTTTTAGGACTAATATCCACTAAACAGTGAGTATATACCATGTCCTAAATAAGCCCATTCACTTACAGACACTTGATCTTCAACCAATAAGCCCAAAACATGCAATGGAAATAGGAAAGCATCTTCAATAAATGGGGTTGGTCCAACTGGTAAAAAAAAATGAGAATAGACCCATTTTTATCACCTTGCACAAAGCTCAAGTCCAAGTGGATATAGGACCTCAACATAAAGCCAGATACACTGAATTAAATAGAAGAGAAAATGAGAAAGAGCCTTGAATTCATTGGCAAAGGGGGAAATTTCCTAAACAGAACTCCAATGGCTCAGTCTTTAAGATCAACAACTGATAAAAGGGACCTGATGAAAATGAAAAGCTTCTGTAAGACAAAAGACACAGTTAATAGGGCAAAACAGCAGCCTACAGACTGGGAAAAATCTTCACCATCCCCACATCCAACAGAGAGCTAATATCCAAAATATATAAAGAACTCAAGAAACTTACCTACCAAAAAATTAAAAATAGAGTAAAGAGCTAAACAGAGAAGTCTCAACTAAGAGATCTTGAATGACTAGAAGCACCTAAAGAAATGTTCAACATCCTTAGTCATTATGGACATGTAAATCAAAAGGACCCTGATATTTCACCTTACACCAATCAAAATGGCTAAAATAAAAAACTCAGGTGACAGTGAATGTCCCTTTTGTTTGTGGAGAATGTGTTGTTACATCTCTCTGGGGTTCTAGAAACAATGTTCTGCCTCTGTCTACAGTTGTTCTTCGGAAATCTCACACTTGAAATGCAAACCCAGCTTTCTTAGCTTCTCCTTCTGAGAAGAATGGAAACACTTTTGAAATCCCCATACAGTGAATAAAGATATCCTGAGTCTGTAGGGAAGGAACGTATTAGGCCAGAAAAATAAATATAGTTCAGAAACTGAGGCACATATTTTGAAAGTACAATGGCCACAGTTCATTCAAAGTTGGGTCTCTCAAGTTGTAGAGTCAATGTGTGCATTGATATAAATAATATCTTCTATATTAAATATGAATGGAGTGTACATGCCAAAAATGACAGATTGTAAGAGTGGCAAGAGAAAGATGTAGTCCTGTTGGAATTAACTGCTCTAACACCCTTCTTCCTAAGCAATGCAGCAGTAAAGTTAAAAACTGTCTCTCTTACCAGCGTCTCAGCCTACTAATTAGCAACATAATTTGACCCTGATGTTTATTGCCCCGTGAATGGCTTTTCTACATTAACTCTCACTGCAGCATACAAGCATGAGGTATGAAAACATTCCAGGCACTTTCCAATGTTTAGGACATTGCCTGAAAGTGTACTGTTATTGATAAATTTAAAAAAGGAAATAAAAGACCTCTAGTCTACCGGTAGTGAATTATACACAAAGGCAAAAGAGGTAATAAGAGAGTGAGTGATTTTGTTTACAGACATGACTGGTTGACTAGCATGTAATTACAAGACCTGTCTTCAGTTTGTCCTTTGTAAAAGTAATCGTGGAGCGCCACACAAGTATTGCTCTAATGAATGGATACCATCACGGTGCAGAAGAATGATAGTATGGAGTGGCTGAATGCTGCAGTGTCATGAGTGCTAGATGTGGTCACCATTAGCTAAAGCATTTCTTCTGACACACTAGACTGAGAACAACTGCTCATTCTGGATAAGCAGCATTAAAGGTAAATGGAGTGGCAGCTTGTAGTATTACTGTGGTCCCACTGTGCTAATTAATTAGTCGGCAGCAGTTATGTTTTGGCAGAATCCTGTGGAGCTAGGAAGATAGGAAACATGTCTTGGAGGAAGCCACAGTAGATGACAAGCGGTACATAACTGACTAAGAAAAGCTCATTTGAGCAGCCTCAAAAATACAAATAACCATAGAGGACCCACTCCACTTCACAACTTAACAACTATTTTGCCAAGTGTCTGTGTTTGTTTTGAAGCAAATGACATCATTTATTTTGAAATCTTCACATCGTGGTAGGTAAATTAATGAAGTCTCAGTGATCTCTAATGCAAACACAGAGACGCATCGAAATCACCAGGAATAAATGAAAACTGCAGATGGCTGGTTCTCAGCATAAGGATTGTAACTTCATTGCTGTGAGATGAAGGCTGCCCATGGGAAGACTTAAGAGCTCCCAAGGTGGTTCCGTTGTGCAGCCATGAATGAGAGGAGCTGCTCTGTTTTGTTCTGCCCTCTAACCAAAGAAATGGCATCTAACTCGCATTGTGTCTTAACATCTCTCGGGAAGCTTCCAAAAGAAATCAGATTTTGATCAAAGTCAAGTCAGAGTAATAAAAGTAGTCAGCATTACAATTAAGATATTTAAAAGGCACACAGCAAGTTGCTGATCTGTATGAAGAATCCCACTTAGCAATAAGAATTGATAAAGAAGGTGACTCCTTGTCGTGAAGTTATGCAAACATATTTACAGTTGTCTATGGTTTAAATTACTATTTGCCTCCTAGATTGAATACTGCTGCAGAATTCTGCCTCTGTCCTTGCACTGTTCTCTTATAATTGATGATTTGCATAATGGTGAAAACTATTAGAGAAACTACATTTTTTAAATCTGTCTCTTCTTTGGCATATTAAAAAACAGAGAGAGGATGATAGAGACCAGCCAACACAATATAAGGTAAGAGTTCAGTGCTTCAAGTTCTCATAAATTATCCATATTCCAGTAACATGCCTCATATCCACACTCATACAAATAACCACAATGAAATGCATTGGGTTACAAGCAGCAAAAGAAGTAAATGCAAATGGGGTAAACATTTGAGACAAAGAGGGAATTTGTGCAGAAATGGGCAAGGCTTGGAAGAAAGGGTAATGGTGGGAACTTTGTCCAAAAAAAATATATGTGTGGGTGTCATGAAATGGTGAAAACAGAAACATTTTAAAAGAAGACGTCTAACTTTACCTCTAGCTAGTTCTTCAACTTTGGGAAAGTTATTTGATGAGTAATAACAGTTTTAAAAATCAACACACATTACTATATTAAACAATTAAATCAGAAAAGATAGCAGAAACTTAAATGTTCTAAATATTTTGTGTTTTTCAGTATGTATTTGTGAAAATAGTGATGAATTTCATAGATATCCTTGGCATACGAACTTGCAGTAGGATGTCAAGAAGGTAAAAATATACTGTTAATTTTGATACCTGTTCTTTTAGAACATGGTGCAAGTATCATGATTTATATAATTTTAACTTGGTTATGTAATTTTAAATGAATTCTTGTTAATATAATCTAACTTTATTCATGAAATTCAAATTATAGTCAACAATATAAACTATTAGTGTGTAATTTTATATAAGTTAAGTACTTGTTACATGTAAAGTATATATAAGTGGGTTAGTAAGGCACTATTTACATTCTCCCAATAGCACAGTGTAGTTGTTTGCAATATAATCTGTAGAAATATGGACATAAAGCCACCTCACATTGTATGTCTCTCATCTTCCTAATTTCATATTATGGAATCTAAGAATTTAGTATGAATTAAAGATCTGAACTTGAAGATTAAATATGTCTTTTTTTCCAATGAAACTTCTGTGTTTTTTTAATAAACAATACTTCACAGGCATTTTTCCATATGGACAAATATCTGTAACAGCAATCAATTTATATAGTTCTATGCCCTTTCATTTCCCAGATTTATTCTCAGATTATTATTCACCCATATTGTTTAAAGTGATTCCAATATCTCTGTCAGAACCAGGGTGTAATACACATTCTTCTAATTTAATCTTTGCACATATCTTTGTTTTTCTTGAGATAAACAGTTGGAAGTACAACTTTTGATTTAAGGGATATATATGTTACATATGGATGATAATGCATTTTTATTTTTTCAATATACACTGTCAAAATACTACCTAGAAAAAATTTATGTTCACATTTGACTTAAACCTTATTTCCTCTGAAAAGCTTTCTTCAGTTAGAACCTTCTCATTGTTCAATCTGTATAGTTATTTGGCCTCATTAAATTATTATTATATTAAATAGGTCTTTTAAAGATATAATTATACAAAATTATTTTGAAAGATAAGAGGAGATTGAATATATGGGAAAATATTTCTAAGACACAGCAAAAGCATAAGAAAAAGAAAATATGAGAGTGAAAACATAGTTCCTCAGATAATTGCAAGATCACTTGAATTCATCTGAAAAATGTTCAGTTTTGTTTAACTGAGTTGCTGCTTCAGTGTGATATAAGATTCATCCTCTTTCAACCAAATATCTATACAAAGTGAATGTATTGTTTGTTCTCTTAAATTCTTGAATGTTAATATCTCTATTGTATGTTGGATGTGGTTGTAATGACATCTCTCTAGTTTGACTTTAAGCACAGCTTTGCCCCGGGCAGAGCTTAATACAAATTTCAGATTTGGTGCTACATCTGAGGGCACACAGTAGTAGAAGGTCAGATCAGAGTAGGGGTGGGCTAATCACGAGGCCTTCCTTGGAAAATAAGATAGGAGTGTGCTACAGCAGTCAATGGTAGCATCTGCAATATGCTTTTGGAGGGACATGCATCAGATTATTAGCTCCATAAAAAATAGTTCTCACTTTTCTATGATATGGCTGATGATTTTGTGTCTTTTGAATTTTTTTCAGACCTTTGCAGGGTGTCTGGACAATATCAACAAATCCAAACACCATTGCAATTTACTTGGAAATGCTGTTATGACTAGGATAGAGTTGCTTTAAGTTCTTACTTGGCTAGTTTCCAGAACATAGGATAGGCATGTGAAAGAACACTTTTAAAAAGACAAAAATACAGTTATGTATTTTATCAATTAAAATACAAGTCAAAATAACTCAGTAAATTATAAAATGAAAAGAAGTACCTTAAAGTTTATTGATAAGATCTCACCTTCATATTTATAAAGGTACCAATACTATTGATAGAGTTTCTATCTAATAAAAAATATAAATTTTATTTTGTACTTACAACTGAATAAAATTTCATCAATAAGATGTCAAATTATTATGAATAATTTCTATTCTTGTTCATAAAAGAAATCTAATTTAAATTAGTGGGTTTCAGCATTTTATTAAAGACATGGATGGTAGAGGATAGTGATAGATATAAATAGATATCAACATACATTCACACATACACATATACATACATACAAATATGCATACATACTTGATAGAGATGCAGAGGCAGATATAGAAAGACAGTTAGACTTATAGATTCATAGGAGATAAATATAACAGATGTACCCAATTAGTATTGCTTGCATATACATGAGTATTAAGTTGACCACTATGTCATGAGCCACATTCATGAAGAAACTGAATGTCATGTATATATTTAATGAAGCATGTCATATACTAGTTCAACGCCTCTAAGTCTAGGTAAAAATATTGATAAATTTTCTTCAGTTGAAGAATTTATACCAATTTCAAATATCATAAGAGGTAAATCTAATATAGGAGGCATCACGATCAGGATAGTTTTTCTTTCTTTATGTTCTATGACCAAAATATATAGGGGTCTTCAGCAATATGGTCTTACCTTAAAGTTCTGCTAAGTACCAAATAGAAACAGTAGTAACAGATATGCTGTTCAAAGGCCTCCTGATATTTGCTTAACTTTGTTCATAGAAGCTCTATTTGAAATAGCCAGAAATGGAAACAACCTAAATGTCCCTCAACTAAAGAATGAATAAAGAAAATATGTTGCATCTACATAATGGAAAACTATTCAGCTATTAGAAATAAGAACATAATGAAAATTTGCAGATAAATAGATGGAATTTAAGAATATCACCCTGAGTGAAGAAATGGATGCCCAGAAAGAGACATATGATATGTACCCAGTTATAATTGGACATTAACCATAAATTGCAAGATAACTGTACTGAAATACACAGATACCAAAAAACTGTATAATAAGGAGGGCCCAAGGGAGGAGTGTGAATCTCAGAGGAACAATCAAAATAGTTATCTGAGGTGGATGGATAGACGGAACTATGTGGGAAAGGGAGTGAGGAAGGATTTGGGCATGGCTCTCAGGTGTTAGAGGAGGGGAATGGGAAAGGGCTGGACATGAAAATCAGTGGGGGTCATCTTTGGGACTAGCTGGAGACCTGGGATATTGATGGCTACAGGAAGTCTGTGGGGGTGACTCTAGCTAAGATTCCTACTTGTGGGGGATATAGAGATTAAATGAGTCATGTCCTATAGCCAGCAAGGGCTTCCAGTGGAAGGAAGGGAATATGAACCACCCATAAAATCTTCAACCCAAAATTTGTCCTACCTGCAAGATGCACAGGGATAAAGATGTACCAGAGACTGAGGAAACAGTCAACCAATGACTGCCCCAATTTGAAACCCATCCCATTTGAGAGAGCTAATCTCTGACATTATAATGATACTCTACTGTGCTTGCAGACAGGAACCAGGCATACCTCTCTCCCAAGAAGCTTCACCAAAAAGCTGATGGAAACAGATACAGACACCCATAGCCAATCATCAGACAGAACTCTGAAGTCTTGCGGAAGAGTCAGGTATAGAATTGAAGAAGCTGGGGTGGTCAAGGACACCACTGTGGTAACCTGCAGAGTTAACTAATCTGGGCATATGGGGGCTCACAGAGACTAAACTACTAACCAAAGAGCATGCAGAAGCTGGATCCAGACACATTTTAGCAGATGTGCAGTTTGGTCTTCACTTAGGTCCCTTAACAATCAGGCTGTCTCTGCATATGTTGCCTGCCATTGGAATCCTTTCTTCTACCTGAATTGCCTGGTTGGGTCTCAAGAGAGAAAGTTCTTGGTCCTGCTGGGAATAGGTATCCCATGGTGGCATGGTTTCCAGAAAGGACTTCCCCTTCTCTGTGGAGAGGAGGAAATGGTAAAGGGATTTGTGGGGGCAAGAATGGAAAGAGGGGAGAAAAAAGACTGAAGAAATCTGTTGTTGGGATATAGTGTGAATTTAAAAATATACTATGACAAAATACATGAGCAAAAGAGTTAAATGTTAAAATTTTCAAATATTAATTAATAGCTTTATAGAATCTATGTTTCTGTTAGTGTGGTGTTAAAGAAAATTTAGAAAAATATGGATTATGTATGAGATTCTAACAAAAGAATCTTCTGTAGATTCTTATCAATTAACATCTGAGAAAAATAGAGAAGTAATCACAATTATAGAAATTTCAAGGGGAAGAGAGGAATTGGGATGTTCATACTGACCAGTTTTTGTTGCTGTTGTGGTAACAGAATTATGAATTTGTGATTCCCTTCATAGAATACATTCAGGGTACACTTTTCCCTCCCCCAACTCCTCTAGTTCATCACAAATTCCCCCATTATCTTATTTGTCAACTTCCATGTTTCAGAAGAGAAGAAAGTCATCTAGTGAGTAATTATAAAATTAAATAAGGTTAAAATACTCAAACAGATCAGATAGGATAAAACAGACAGAGAAAAAAAAGGAGACAGAAAAAAGCACACAAAGTAAAACACACACACACACACACACACACACACACACACACACACAGGAATCCCATAGAAACACAAAAGCGAAAGCCATATAACATATCAAAGCCCCAAAATATTTTCTAGAAAGGTTTTGAGTCAACATTAGTAAACAAAGAATCTCCAATAATGCTTTTAAGATCATTGTGTTGGCATGTAGTGTTGAGCTTGGGACATAACCTTTAAAGAGGTTTGTTTCCTTAGTGAAACTCCATCGGAGAAAACTAATTTTACAATTGCAAATAATGTTTATCAATTGGTCGTATCTTCTAGGTTAGGGATGAGTACATATGTCCACCTCTCCTTTGAATACCCCAACTGTTGAGGACCCATGTAGACCCATGTGAATGCTACCACAGCTTTGTGTGTGTGTGTGTGTGTGTGTGTGTGTGTTTATATGTACTTGGAAAATGTTGTATTTTGAATGGCTTGTTTTCTTTCAGTTCTCTGACACTTATCCTCTTTTTATCTCCTCTTCATTAGTGTTTCCTGATTCCTGGTAAGAGGAATTTGATAGGGGCACCATATTTAGGGCAGGGTGTTCCAAAGTTCCATCTTGGAATAGTCTGTGGATGTGGGTCTTTGTATTTCTTCTCATCTAATGCAGTAGGAAACTTCTTAAATAGGGGGTGAGCAAGGCACTGATCGATGAGTATAGCAGAACATAATTGAGAGTACTTTTATCTCTACATTCATTTACTTTTCTCCAAGATTTCTTACATAGATAGTCTCATGTTATTTGCCTCTGAAGTAGCATTAGATATGGGTTCAATCTTATAGGATAGGCCATAAATATAATCAGATATCGTTGATTACCTCCAAAGGTTTCCCGTTCAATTCCACCAGAGTATCTTGCAGGCAGGTTACCATTTTAGTCCATAGATAGGATTTGTAGCTGGTGTAGTGGTTACTGTTCTACTTTGTTAGCCTGTAGAATACTTTCTGGTATCAGGGATGCTAGAGTTTAGGGCTAAACGCTCAAAATAGGTTCCTGATTAGTTTCTTTGTGTTCGCTGAGTTATATAAATGTTGTATCCAGCAATGGTTCCTTACTACAGGCAGTTTGTGGGCAACACTCAGTAGACCTAAGAAAAACCTGGGTTGTTTTTAATTCCTATGAGACCACTTTGGCAGAGGGAATTCCTACAACTGATGAAGAAGTTCAGCAAAATGGCAGGAGATAGAATTGACTCAAACAAACCAGAAGCCTTCCTTTATACAAATGATAAAGAGGCTGAGAAAAATAATTAGGGAAACAACACCCTTCACATTACCCCCAAATAATATAAAATATCTTGATGTAATTCTTACCAAACAAGTGAAGGGTCTATATGAGAAGAACTTTAAATCCCTTAAAAGTTATATGATACTTAAGTGCCCCCCAAAGTTCCACCAGTGAACTCCTAAACCTGGTGAACAACTTCAGCAAAATGGCTGGGTATAAAATTAACTCAAACAAATCAGTAGGCTTCCTCTACTCAAAGGATAAACAGGTTGAGAAAGAAACTAGGGAAATGACACCCTTTACAATAGTCACAAATAATATCAAATACCTCGATGTGACTCTAATCAAGCAAGTGAAAGACCTCTATGACAAGAACTTCAAATCTCTGAAGAAAGAAATTGAAGATCTCAGAAGATGGAACGATTTCCCATGCTCATGGATTGACAGGATTAATATTGTAAAAATTGCCATCTTGCCATAAGCACTCTACAGATTCAATGCAATCTCCATCAAAATTCCAACTCAGTTCTTCATAGAGTTAGAAAGAAAATTTGCAAATTAATTTGAAATAATGAAAAACCCAGGATAGCAAAAACTATTCTCAACAATAAAAGAATGTTTAGGAGAAAACACCGTCCCTGACATCAAGCTGTATTACAGAGCAATAGTGATAAAAACTGCATGGTATTGGTACAGAGACAGGCTGGTACATCAGTGGAATAGAATTGAAGACCCAGAAATGAACTCACACACCTATGGTCCCTTGATCTTTGACAAAAGAACTAAAACAATCTAATGGAAAAAAGAAAGCATTTTCAACAAATTGTGCTGATTCAACTGGAGGTCAGCATGTAAGAAGAATGCAAATCAATACATTCTTATTGCCCTGTACAAAGCACAAGTCCAAGTGGATTGAGGACCTCCACATAAAACCAGATACACTCAAACTACTAGAAGAAAAATGGGGAAGGGCCTCAAAGTCATTGGCAGAGACTGAAATTCCCTTAACAGAACACCAATGGCTCAAGTTCTTAGATCAACAATTGATAATGAGATCTCATGAAACTGAAAGTTTTCTGCAAGACAAAGAACACAGTCCATAGGACAAATCAGCAACCTACAGACTGGGAAAAAAATCTTCCCTAATCCTACATTGGACAGAGGGATAATATCAAGAAGTTAACCTTCAAAACATCAAATGGCCTAATTAAAAAAAATGGGACACAAAACTAAAAAAAGAATTCTCAGCAGAAAATCTTGAATGGCTCTTCCAGTCCCATGTCTGCATGGATACTGCCATACTCCCTCCTTAAAGATATGGACTGAACCTCTGAATCAATAAGCCAGACCCAATACAATTCTGTCATTATAAGAGTTGCTTTGGTCATGGTGTTTGTTCAGAGCAGTAAAACCCCAATTAAGACAGTTATCAATGATCAGGGTTGATTCCTGATTTTATTATTATTATTATTATTATTATTATTATTATTATTATTATTTTGTGGGTTTCCTCCAATTTTTGAGTTAGTGGTGTAATATTTATTCCTCGTGCCTTTTTTGGTGTGGTTGGCCTCTTCAGGTTGAAGTTTTCCTTTTACAGATTTAGGTGTTATGATATTTGTGTTGGGGATCTTCTTTGGTTCAGTATCCTCAATTTTCTTACTCACAGTATTCCATGTTCTGCTGCATACCAAGCTAAAAGAATGAATCAGAGTCTGGAACCAGTGGGACCTGCAGGGTTCAGGTACAGCTGGGAGTGATTTGGGGAGGAGGCACTTCTCTGAGAAAGGCCTTCTACAGGTATTTTTTTTTAGTACTCTTTTAGATAATCCACAATAAGATTTCTTAGATTATTGTCAGTGAAACAGCTGATGTGAATATACTTTGTTTAAAGGATGAAAAAGTGCTATATATGAACCTGGAGAGAGTAGAAAGGAATTTTCAGTGATTTTAATACCATCGGCTACAGTTTAAAATACTATGAATGCCTAATTTTAATGGAGAGGCATCCAGGAATCCCAGCATCTTGCTGGGTGGGTTCTTATTAGGAAAGAGGAAGTTGGATTTATTGGTCTCCCAAGGTAGAGGGTATGGGGGTGTCTGACTACTCAGACAAGGACTGAGAAGGGGAAGCCTTCTGGTAAAGGGAACCAAGCTCCAAGCTCAGTGAAGCTATCCAAACATGATAGACTGCTACCTTAATTAGCAGGTTTTCCTCACAGTGTGTGCCTACATTTGTAGACAGATACTGCTGGAACTTGATTTTATCTTGTAATGTCTTCCTTCTCCCCTCCATTGCATATTTAAATTTTTGCTGGATATATAGGTTGGCGTCTGTGGTCTCTTAAATCTTGTCAGACATCTGCCCAGGTCCTTGTGGCTTGTACAGTCTCCATTTAGAGTCAGGTGTTATTCTAAGATGACGGCCTTGATTAGGCCTTTGATCCTTTTCCCATATATATTTAATATACTTCCACTGTCTTTACACTTTATGTTTGGATAAGTATGTGCCGGGTGAAATTTATTTACTGATCCAGTCTATTTGGTATTCTGAATGCTTCTTGCACCTTGATAAGCATCTCTTTCTGCAGATGGAAATTTTTATATGATTATATTGAAAATATATTCTGTATTTTGATCTGCATTTCTTCTTCCTTTATTCTTCCTCCTCCTCCATTCTTGTTATCTGTAGATTTGTTCTTTCTAGAGCTTTCCAGATCTCATAGGTATACAGATTTAACGTTTTCTTTTACTGAGGTACCCATCTCAATGGTCTTATCTTCAGTGATATTTTCTTTTCTATCAGTTTCCTTTCTATCAGTTCTATTCTGTTGATGGGACTTGCCTTTTGATAAAGTCCCTAAATTTTTTATTTCCAGTTTTCCCTATGATATATTTTGTGATTGATTTAATTTCAGCTTTCAGCTTTTGGAATGTCCTCTTCATTTCATTACAATGCTTGTTTTTTGTTTCCAAAGTCTTCTTTGTTACTAATTTCCTCCTCGAGAGCCGTTAACACACACATAAAGTCTATTTGGCAGTCCTTGTCTTGAGCCTCAGATATGTTGCATTTCACAGGGCCTACTCCTGAAATGTTGTTAGACCTTAGTGGAATCACATTGTCCTGGCTGTTATTGTATGTTATTACGTTAACATCTAGGCATCTGGGGTGGAGATGATAGCCTTTCCAAATGCTGACATCTGGCCTAGTCTTTCCAGGTTGGGTGTTTTTCCCCTTGGATTTGTTGCCTTCTCTGTTTCTTAGGGGAGTGTGATGAATGTGTTGCCTTTTGGGGAATGCTTCCGTGATGCTGCCAGGTGTTGACACTGTGGGTTCTGGAGTGTGTGTGTGTGTGTGTGTGTGTGTGTGTGTGTGTGTGTTTTGTTGTTGTTGTTATCCTTGTTGTTGTTGCTGCTGCTGCTGCTCTTTTCTTAAACATTGGAGGGTGAAACTTAAGTGTCACCTGAGAGCATCTTCATGAGGGAGAAAAGCAGGAGTAGTACCTGGTTCAATTTTGTCCCTGAGGAGTTAGGGCAGTGTGGCCACAACACAAGTTAGGGAGGAGAGGGCACAACAGGTGATTCGGTACAGAGCTATGTTGAGATTTGGGAATAGGATTTGGAGATAAAGGAGAGTGAAGATCTGAAGAACACCTACCTGATATCTTGATTTCTTTTTCATTCAAAACATACTTTGAACAATGGTTTATCTGTTAAATACTTTTTCTTTCTCCATATTGCGTATTTTCTTATGAGGTCAAAATATGCTGCACAATTAAACCTAGGTTGATCATCTGAGCATTTTTCTTAACTAAAGTTTCTTAGGTGGTAAGATATAGGTCCACTTATCAAGTTATATTTCTATTTATTATTGAAAGTATATAAAGAGTACTAGAGAGATTAACATTTAAACATTAACTTGCTTTTACACTTGGTGAATTCCTAGA
Source organism: Rattus rattus (assembly GCF_011064425.1). Classification (NCBI taxonomy): domain Eukaryota; kingdom Metazoa; phylum Chordata; class Mammalia; order Rodentia; family Muridae; genus Rattus; species Rattus rattus. The sequence goes on along the minus strand of NC_046157.1, from coordinate 37,296,178 downwards.
GAAAGTGAATTTGAGCAGATTAAGACAGCTCTTTCCTGATTCATCGACCAATATCAGCTGTGCTCTGGTAAGAGGTTCGGGTCAGATATCAGTAATACCATGCACAGCTCTGAGTGGGAAGCATGGAGAATGCAACCGAAGATTTGAATTCATTATCACTTCCATTTAGTGATCAAATGCTGATGGCTTCAGCCTTAAAGAGAGTACTCGTTCTCTTTTTGCTTTGTCCCTGACTTTTCCCCATTTCAGAAGATGCTTTTATTCTTTAAAAAAAAAATCCTATTATTCAAGTGGTTATTCCTGTTAACGACTGCTATTTAAAACTGGATGAGGAGTGCGGAAACATAATGGTGGTGAGGAGCAATACACTTCAGGGTGTTTTACACTTGACTTTACTCGCTTTTCCTATTGCTTTGTATAGTTCCAAACCTACATTTTTTTTTTTTTTTTGCTTATTCATTTCCTAGCCTTGCAACTAAGATTTAAGAAAAATCTCATTTCATCTGTTATAAAAAGCCACTTGGGTATATATATATATATATATATATGGTATATAATATAATATATATATATATTACTTAGCTTTGAAATTTTCATCCTCATATTTGCTCATTTAGGTGTATATAAATGAAAAGGAAGAGATGTGAAAATTAGCTTTTACATTCTACCTGGCTATTCTTCATTCATTGGCTTATTTTTGCTCCATTAAGAGAGACATAAATTGTGAATGTCATCTTTTGAACACTTGTGTCCTTGGAATTTCGTAGGTACTTGCTAGTCACTGCTCTCTGTGCAGTGCTTGGTAACTTTTCTGATCATGGCACACCGCAATAATCTAAATTCTTCCACATGATGGAAGCAGTTTAATTCACACCACTGCGAATATCCTTGCTAAGTGAGTTTGAGAATGTGATTGGTGGAGAAGATTTGAGGAAGAAATGGTGGAAAATCAGCTGGAGATTTTGCTTAAGGTGGATGAGATCGTCCTCACTGAACAATACCGCTGCAGTGCTGGTGCCACAGGAGGGCTCTCCATCTTTTATCTACCTCCTTTCTTGTGTTTGTGTTGACAGTGATTATTTTCTTTAATTAAATGACAAGTTTACAGAATAAAATGCTTTATCAGAGTCCAATACTTAAATATCTACTTATCAAAGACATTGAATACCATCATACTCCTTATTTGATTAAGTTTTTTAATTAGCCACTCAGTAATTTTGGTGACTGCTTTATTGTTATTAAATATTTTTCTTACCAAAATTTATGAACAATTCTTTATAGATTAACATTGCCAAGTTTTTTCTTTATTTTTCTTGCAATTTGTGCAGTACGAACACATTCCAATCATGAAATCTTCAAAACTTTACTATATATTCTTTCCAAGTTATCTACTTTCTACAATGTGAAATGATTTCAAAAATATTATTTTTAAATTAAATCTATGATTATTTCTTTAAATCTTAATTTTATATTTATGAATGATTTTTGATTTGTTGAACATGATTTATTGAATATATCTTATTCTTAGCAATTGAGATAAATATCCTATTTCCCACAGGTAACATCTTTAACTACAATATTTTTTTTTTACTTTTGTAACATTAACTGATCATTTTCTTGATTTTTGTCAATCATTTTTTGGCTTTCTTTTTTTTATCTTTATTAACTTGAGTATTTCTTATTTTCATTTGGATTGTTATTTCCCTTCGCGGTTTCCAGGCCAACATCCCGCTAACCCCTCCCCCTCCAATTCTATATGGACTTCCCCTCCCCATCCTTCCCCCATTATCACCCTCCCCACAACAATCACGTTCACTGGGGGTTCAGTCTTGAGAGGACCAAGGGCTTCCCCTTCCACTGGTGCTCTTACTAGGCTATTCATTGCTACCTATGAGTTGGAGCCCAGGGTCAGTCCATGTATAGTCTTTGGGTAGTGGCTTAGTCCCTGGAAGCTCTGGTTGGTAGGCACTGTTTTTCATATGGAGTCTCGAGCCCCTTCAAGCCCTTCCAGTACTCTCTCTGATTCCTTCAACGGGGGTCCCGTTCTCATTTCAGTGGTTTGCTACTGGCATTCGCCTATGTATTTGCTATATTCTGGGTGTGTCTCTCAGGAGAGATCTACATCCAGTTCCTGTCGGCCTGCACTTCTTGTTTCATCCACCTACTGAATCTTTCAGAAGTATTCAGGCTTTCCCTAACTTGTGGGTTGTTTTGAAATACCCTATCAATTCCACATTAAAGTCAACAGGGCCCACACCTGAAGAAGGCTGTTGATTCCATATAGATTCCCAGTTAGGGAATTTGAGCCCTTTCCTCTCCATCGTACTTAATATTTTAACATCTACTTAGATAATGTTAAAATTGATCAAAAGATAGGAAAATGATTATGCCAATATGGGTCAAAGATTATTTAAGCCTCACACAATTGTAGATGAATAAGAAAATACTGAGAAATATATTGAATAATTACTTTTTATTCTATAGTCATATGTGACCATCTAAAATTCACTTTAATGGATACTTTTAATTACAGATTATTTAAACCTAATAGACTACATTCTAATTAACACTAAATTACATTGTTTTCAAAACAATTCAGGTACAGTTACACTCTACATGATACATGAAAATAAACAATTTAACAAAACTGTCCTGTACGACAATGTAAACCTTCAATATAAATTTATTATTTTCTAATTATGCAAAATATATCTATCAGAAGTATTTCACACTTCAGATATAATGTCTATTTTTGAATTGAAAAACTTGTTGTTGTTATTTTCATTTTTCTGTTGACTTTTTGTTAAATGTAGCAAGGGAATTATTACCTGAGTAGGGACAGACTCTAATCAGATGATTCCTACTTTCATGTCCCCAGAATTCAAAATTCATGTGTTTCAGTCAATGAGTGGCCAGGTTTGTTTCTTATGAAAAGGAGAATTCACTATTCACAAAGGTATACTTGTTGAGCCAAAATTCGTTTTCGTTGCATTTTATTGGAGAAAGAGTTACAATATTTGACTCCCAGTGACTGTAAAACTGAATTATTTGCTTCTGCCCACAGAGGAGAGATGAATTAGAGAGACTTTCATTTCCCTGCAGAACATCCATGTCCTGTATGCTATAGAACTATGTCAACCCAGAAATGATAAATATTGAAAAATATCTGATCTGTGCCATGAGATTTGAAGAAAAACAAAAGCGCAATGTTCAATGGGGAATCATAATTAAAATGTCTCATGTGTGCTCTGGAGAGATGGTGAAAGATTACATAATTGATGCTCTGAGAATATGGTTTCAATTCATCCATGTGATGATTAACTCGTCCACAACCACAGTTTTGGGAAGTACTACAATTTCAGAAATATTGACAATTCATGTTTTGCAAAACATCAATCATACAAAAGAATTCAAAAACTTTCTATGAAATAGCTTTATTGAGAGCAAATTTTATCATCTCCCCATGTACCAAATAATTGATTTAGTAAGATTTTGCACACTTTCCCCCTGTAAGTTAATTTGCCTTAATAATAGATGGTTCAGAAGATGATTCACATATAATATTGAAAGATTACTACTATCCGTGACTATAGTTATCTTATCATAACAAAGTATCTCATTGAGTGTTTATATAGGTATTGTTACATAAATAACAACAATGCCAATTGGTATACAATATAATGATGCTTAATAATTGAATTATAATAAATATGAGTACTAGAATAAAAGGGATGGGTTATGACATGCATTTTATTATTTGGAATTTGTTGGCGTAGCCTTTTTAAAAAAGCTACTGCAAACAATATTGTGAGGCAGCATACATATACTGTTTGCATTTTTGAAATAGAGGCAAATTTAAGGACCTTGATCATCCAAGTTTTAAACTATTTTGATGATACCTGTAATTTGAAGATAGTACTAGCACTGTATTCTATAAAGTGTTGTTAACAACAATGGCCGTCTTCATTATTGAATCAACTAGAGAATCGTTTTTATCCTTATTTGCTAAACATATTTCATACTGTTTTGAAGATAGAATTCTTAGCCATTAGTGTATCATATACACATGTTCTGGAAGTCACATGAAGAAAGTTGAGAGCATTGTTCTTCATGTAGAATTCTGACCAGCCTTACTATACCTACTTCTTGTATTTTCGCCTCCTTTCTAAAAGATTATCGTCTTGCTATGTCTTTTCAGAGAAAAAGTAGTTACCCTCAATTCTTTGGTGCTTTCTTTAATTATATTGTAATGTTCAGATAACATCAAACCTTTTTCCCTCTATAAAGCTCCAACCTCCTAAGATTAATCTTTAACATTTGTTCTTCTGCCAAAATTGACAGTATTTTTAAAATTTGAGAATAAATGAACTTGAAATTGTTCATTCTATATCATATTTCTTTTCTATTTTTGTATTAAATTGGATATTTTATTTACTTCCAATTGTTATTCCTTCCTAAGTTTCCCAGGCCACACATCCTCTAACCCTTCTCCTCCCCTTCAGGTTGTTGTTCCTTCTCCCATTCCTCCCTGATACCTCCTCCCCAACAATTCAATGCTCATCAATTCAGTCTTGGTAGGACCAGGCACTAAGTTCATTCAGGTTATCTATTGTTACCTATATTCAGTTTCCTCCTGCTCCCTCCTAAATCTATTATTAGCTATTGTTATTGGCTATTATTATTATTATTATACATATTATTATTTCCATATTACCTAATTTCCTTTTATATGTTATACAGAAATATCGCTAATATGTTCATTTTGTACTCGCTTGTTGCTAGCATTGTTCACAAACATTTATTTACTTCTATTTTTTCATTATAACATGGTTTACTTGGGCTTAAGGAAGGTAGAGAAGGTCCGTAGAAAGATATATGAGTAAACAGTGTAGGTGTGTGTGCATCACAGATCACTGATGAGGGCAGAGATGACAGAAAGGGCAGAGAAAGCAGAATAGAGAGGTAGCTGATGGTGGCAGTACTTTATAAGTACTATAGTTAGCACCTGAGAATACAGTGATGGTCTCTGGAGAGTCTTTCATGGAAATCATCTGTAAGCTAACATTCCTCCTGTTCGGAATGGGTGTTTTATCATTGAAAATAACATCAGACTACAAGGCAATTCTTACAGGACAACATTGATGAGTTTCGGCTATATGATTTGGAGGTTCAGTCCATTACCATTATGTGTCAGGAAGCATGTCACATCCATGTGTGCGGTGCTGGTTGGAGTTCATTTCTTCACAGGCCACCTCACTAGAAGACTTGTCTCACAGAGGAGGAGGGATCTCAAAGCCCATCACCACTGTGACACACTTCCCCAAACAAGGCTACACCTCATTCTGCACATCTATCAATTCCACTCTGGGTTAAGCATCAACACCACATCCCCTTTTGTTAATTAAAAATATACCAGAGAAGGAAGATGGTGGAATAGAGAGGGAGCGTTCAATGCTGAGTGAGGACAACTCTATCATTCAGGGACCTAAAACTGAATGATGGCCAGTCTGGGAGCTCTATTTTCAGTACAGAGTTCTGACCAGGATGGCAAAGGAATTTAAATAAACAGAAAATCAGCAAATTAAAAGAGCATCAGTGAAGGAAAGTCAACAGAAATCATGAAAAGCAAATATAGAATATGAAGATGATAGAGGACTTGAGGGCACACTTAGACACAGAGAAATGGAATTCTAATGTAAATTGAGACTGAAGAGAAATAAAAAACTAATGCATCTATATATAGAGCAAAAACAATTCCCAAGTGGCTGTAATATCCAAGACAATAAACTTTATAGAGTTCACAGAATATAAAAACCAGCTAAGAAGAAAAACTGTGAAAATTATTCAGACCACTCTACCTTAGAAAATGTTAAATAATGTCACATAAATGTATGTTTAAAAAAGGAAGAAACAATGAAACCATATAAAGCATGTTCATTGATGAATTTGTTGCTCATGGGATGGGATTTTACAGGTAGGAAGTTGAGAGTTTAGGGTAGAGCTGAAGCTTAAATGCAAGGGCACAAACTCTACCAATAATACTTAAAATACTTTAAAATCATGTAGTTAATAGTATAGTATGTTCACATTGCATGTGTGATACCACGTTACATACTATTATAAATGTCTACTTAAACAATTTTAATGATCTTTTAAATTTTAGGTTTATATCAATCACACGGTCAGGTGTAATCAAATAACTGCTACAAAAATTTATTCCAGTGGTAGAGGTGAAAGAACACAGACGCGAATCTAAAAATACTACCATTTAAATACAGTGATGGAAAAGGGGAGCAAATATATAAATCAAAATGTATATAGATTGGTCATATTCTCGCTAAATTTGCTCATACATAGTAAGTATTATTTTTTTTTTTTCGAGCTGAGGACCTAACTAGGCCTTTGCGCTTGCTAGGCGTTAATCATCACTGAGCTAAATCCCCAACCCAGTATTATTACTTTTATACTTTTTAAGTTAAATTTCTAATGCTGACGTAAATACACAACAAGGACATGTCCACTATGTCTTTGTATCCTTATTTATAATAGCCAGAAGATGGAGAAATTCCAGATGGCCTTTGATAGAGAGGAATGATACAGAAAATGGTTATTTACACAATGGAGTACTTCATCATTATCAAAACAATGTCTTCAAGGAAATTTTATAAGAATGGATGGAACTCGAAAGATAGTCATCCTGAGTGAGGTAGCCCAATTATTACACACACACGATGAGTGCATTCTCATTGATAAGTGGATATTAGTCCAAAAGCTCGCACTACCCAAGATACAATCCACAGACCACATGAAGATCAAGAAGGACAACCAAAGTGCAGATGCTACAGTCCTTCTTAAAAAGGAGAACCAAAATATTCATAGAGGAGACATGTGGAGACAAAGTCTGGAGCAGAGACTGAAAGGAATGGCCACAATTCAGAGCCTGCCCCACCTAGGATCCAGCCCATATATTTATACAGCCACCAAACCTAGACAATATTGGTGAAGCCAAGAAGTGCATGCCGACAGGAGCCTGATACAGTTATCTCCTGAGAGGTTCAGCCAGAGTGAGACAACATAAAGGCGAATGCTCATAAAAACCACTGAACTGGAGAACAGGGTTCTTATTGGAAGAGTTAGAGAAAGAATTGAAGGAGCCTGAAGGGGTTTGTAAACCTCATGAGAACAACAATACCATACAAACAGAGCTCCTAGGTTCTAAAAAAATCAAAGAGTACACATGGACAGACCCATGGCTTTTAAGGTATATGTAGCAGAGGATGGCCTTGTTGGACACCAATGAAGAAGAGGCCTTGATACATAAAAATTACCCCTCCCAGGTGGGGAAATCTGTGTGGGAGGTGGAAAGAGGGGAGGTGGAGGGGAGGCTAATACCCATGGAAGAAGGAGGAGGATGATAAAGGTGATAAACAAGGAAAAGGAAATAACATTTGAATTGTAAAGAAAAAAAATATTCAATAAAAATTTAAAAGAATCCTGTTACTACAATTTTAAAATATAATGCCTGTTGGTAATGGAATGAGCATCTGAGAATTTAGGTCTTATGTGGTTAAGGTCAGCACTTGTGCAGTAGTTATACAATCCAGGCAACCAATCATTCAGTAGAATTGTAAAAAGCTCATTAAAAATAATAATATCTTACTGCAAATGGTCACTTGCATATTTTAGTAATTTGAAGAGAGGCAAATCTTTCTAAATTAGATGAACTTGTTGTCAACTTTTTGGTTTGTTTTCATTCTTAGTGTTATTTTTATGATTCATGTGTGTGATTTATAATAAAGTGACTTCAAAACTTAAAGCTAATACAAAATGGCAGACCATTTGACTTTTAGTGAATACACAATAGAAAATATAAAAAACTGAAGCATTCTGGTGCGTGTTTCTTGAACAAAAACTCAATTTTCTCCTGAGATGTATGAGGGCTCGTGGGGGAGACATATAAAATGCTTCCAAACTTATGTATTGAATTTTATTCTTTTCAGCATGTAGAGAGAGGCTTTCTAGTGAGAAAATGTGAAAGTTAATAATCTCAGTTTTCACATCCTGTGGTTTGCAATTCTCTGTTTTTAGCCAACTTTATTTCTAAACAAGAAGAAAATTGAGTCTATATTGACTCTACAGGGAGAAAAGCAAATGCATATGGGAGATATGATATAAGCATGGCCTACAGACAGAGCTCCCTAGTCCATTTGTATTATTTTCTTAGAAATAAGTAATTGAAATTTTCTCAAAGTGCATTCAGCTACTCATGGACTTTTACTCTTTTGTTGTTCTTAATTAGTATTCTTCTTACAGTATGTAGTCAATGTACTTTCTGAAATTTTGTTAGGGACTTTTGATGGATCTTGGCTTATGTTAAGATTACTAATTATGTAAAAAATGTAGACATACAGATTTTTACTTGACATTGATCTGTTTTTTCAAGTGAGGGATATTTACCTCTTTCCTTACTTTTTTCCAAGTAAATGATTTCTACCCTCCCCAACAAATATTTGAACAGTTTTGTCCTTTCCATTCTGAGACCTGCACACAAAAAATCTGATCAGCTCCTAGAATATGGACATGAGGCACCTTTTTTTGAAGTCCTTGAGGCTCTTTTGCAAGTGCCAGCTGCTAACTTGACATTACTATTACTTACCTACCTCCTGAAGTAACAGCAGATCAATGTGGATCTATGGGTAAATAATATAAATCCACCAACTTACAATTTGCTAAGTATCCAGAATGAATAACCTATGAAGCAGCTACAGAAAACAAAGCACCATTCTTGATCTTTAACATTCTAAGGTTGTATAAAAAAATATGGATTATAGAAAAATATAGTAAAACATAAGATGTAGTAACTAGAAATACCTCAGAGTTAAGGTATACTAAACATAGTAGCATTGTGAAATGCCATTTTTTTGATCTTCTTAACTTCATTTGTAATAGTTTGGATTGTCTATTAATAGGAAGTATTGCCTGAAATAGTTGCCTACACTTACAAACTTTGATATCTTTAAACACCCTGTATTTAGTAACATGTTTACATTTTCATAAAAAAGCAGTCAGAAAAAGTATAAAAACTCCATCACTGGATATGTTCAAGAGGAATTTTATATAATAGGGTAAAATGAAATAAAATTTTGATTAATAAATGAAAGATAGCTATGCTTCTTCACATTTTGTAGAAATTTAAAAATGATAAATTTCATTTATTAGGATTAAATACAATGAATTTTTAATAAAATAAGAAGAAGCTAGGTATACTTCTATTCAAGATATCCCTTGCCCATATGTAGCAGAGGGATACCTTATTGTTCTCAGTTGGAGGGAATATTCCTTTATCTGCAGAGACCTGATGTGCCAGGGTAGGGGATACCCGGGTGGAGGGGATTCCACCTTCTCAGAAAAGAAGGGTATGAGAAGGGGAGCGGTACCTGTGGGGGGAGGGACTGGGAGGGACAGCGATCGGATATAAAGTGAATACGTAAATAAATAAATCTGGGGAAAAGAAATGCAAATATTGAGATACACATTTTTAAAAATTAAGCCAAAAGGAATGCGGTTAGTGAGTCTCATTATTTTAATAATTAGTGCCTCAAACATTTTATAACCGAGAGGGCAAATCTTTGCAGTAACATAAAGCATGTCTAATAAATTGTCATAATAAATAGTTGAAAAGCACAGAGTGAAATTCAAAGAGTGAACCCTGACCCTTGGCAGGCACTCCGTCTACGACACAGGAAGTCATCTGGATCATGTGGTGCATGGCAGCACAATAACTCTCCTGTGAGAGTGAACTGTCCATGCCCTCAGGCTGAGTTTGGGGTTCTAAATAGTGTCAGGACCTTTTAAATGTTCCCTCTGTCTGCTCTACAGCAAACCATTGTGGTGAACAATTGTGTTGTGAATGAACAGTTCTTTCTTAAATATGAATCTCCTGGAATTCCTTCCATATGGACAAGAGATGGCAATCTTATGAAACACAGAGAAGGAAAAGTGGTGGTGAAAGAAATTAGAAAGTGTGCAATAGCTGGAAGTTTGTCCTTATGAACATCACAGTGGATATATAGGATAGTTAAACTGTTCCCAAGTAAATACAATTAATGCACTAAAAGCATCTGCATGGGCCACAAACTTTGGGATTCAGATAATGTGGACCATTAAAAGGCAGTCCTTCAAATATGCTAGGATGAACACATTTCTATGCAAAATCAGAACACTAATACTTTTCAAGTCTCTTTATATTCTTATATATTCCAATATTTTACAAGAATCGTAATTTTTTTTTCTTTTTCCTTTTTTTTTTTTTTGTTCTTGTTTTTACCCTTATGAGTCTGTGTGTCACTTGGAAGACTGTCATTATTGTGAAAACAATGCCCACAATATGTTAGAATAAGACAGCATTATAAGCATGATAAAGTAACTTAATTCAAATTTAAAAAAATGAAAAGGTTCTTAAAGTTGAAAATAACTTAAAAGAGACATTCTTAAAAGTAGACCAAGGAGATAGATGCCAGTTAAGGATGAGTTTAATTCTCAGTTCAGCAGCACTAGTCCTATTATTAGCAGCTGATAACCTCACTCCTTGTAATAATAAATACAGACCTTATTGAAGTAGACACATTGAATCAATGTAATATATTCTTGATATTTACAAATATGTTTCATTATTTTATAGGGTCAGTTGTTGTTTTCTAAGTGTTCCTTCTTAAGAAATCATGTTGTGTTTTGCACATTCTGAAATTTTCATATTCTCTTGGGTATCTCTGTATATCTGCTCTCTCTCTCTCTCTCTCTCTCTCTCTCTCTCTCTCTCATCTAGTTATGGGACTCTGTATTTGTTCCCATTTGCATCAAGAAGAAGAATCACTGACAATGACTGAATAAGGCACTTATCTATTAGTATAGCAGAATATCACTAGGGATTGTTTAATTGTTATAATTTTTTAGAACAGTAGCATTTTCTTTTACCCTAGGTCTCTGGGCTATCTAGCCTTGTTCACCCAAGCACTATCCAGCACGGGGTTCTACGTCATGGAATGGGCCTTACGTCAAATTGAGCATCAGTTGGTTATTCCAACAAAGCTTGTGTTGCCATTGCCCTAGCATATTGTTCAGGCAGGAGTGATTGGAGATCAAAGGTTTGGTGTTTGGGTTGGGGTTTCCTTTCCACTATTGCTAGTCTTCAATGTACCTGTCCATGCCATAGACACTAGAACATGGGGGTGAAGGTTTTATTTAGTTAACAACTCATCCTCTCCATGTCCAGTGAGTTTTGTAGAAATTGTGTTCTGCAATGGGGTCTTACCTTCAGTTTGTGGAGAGCAGCATGTGCTGACAGAAGACTGTTATTTAACGATTTTCATGGGACTGCTTTAGCCAACAACTCAGTTGGTTGAAATCCAGTCCAGCAGTAGAAGTTTTATTTGGTGACAGGAGATGAACAGTTAGGGGTTCTGTCACCCTCATTATTTGGAGACTTCATTAGGAGACTTTGCATTCAAATATTTGCTCTAGGTTTCCATACCACCCTTCATCAAATGCTCTTCAATTCTAGCTGTCTCTCCCCTCATTCCCTCCCACAATCTCATCTTCTCTTCCCCTTCCTATCTGACCCTCCAATTCTCATCCCACCCCAGCTCAAGTCAACCCCTAAAATCTATTCTATTTTCCCTCCTAAGGAGATCCGTGTGTCCCCCTAGTCCCTTTCTCTATGCCCCTAACCTCTCTGGGTTCATGAATTGTGGCTGGGTTATCATTGATTTAAGGGCTAATATCCAGATAAAAGTTGAGTGCACACCATATTTATCTTTCTGGACCTGGGATGCTCAAGAGTGGTATAGATGGATCTTGAGGTAGATGGATTCCCGTCTTTCTGAGGGACTGCCATACTGGTTTCCTGTACTGTGGCTGTACTAGTGTTTACTCCCACCACAATGGAAGAGTGTCCCTCTTGCTCCACATCATCACCAGCATGAGCTGTCTCTTGTATTATGGATCTTATTCACTTTGACAGGCTTAACATGGAATCTCAAGTAGTCTTGATTTGCATTTCCCAGATAGTTAAGGATGTTGAACATTTCTTTATGTGTTTCTCTGCCATTTGAGAATCTTCTTCTGAGATCCCTCCATTTAGATCTCTACCCCACACTATAATTAAGTTGTTTGTGTGTTTGTTTGTTGATATCTACTTTATTGTGTTCTTTACATATTTCAGAAATGATTCCTTTGTGAAATGCCAAGTTAGTGAAAAATATTTTCCCATTCTGTAGGCTGCCACTTTCAATGATGGTGTCCTTTGTCTTACATGAAGATTTTCAGTTCCATTGAGTTCCCATTTATTAATTGTTGATCTTAGTGCTCAGACTATCAATATTTTATTCAGAAAGTCTTCTCCTGTGCCAATGCATTCAGGGCTATTCCTTACTTTTTCTTCTGTCAGGTTCAGTGTGTCCGGTTTTATTTTGGGGTCTTTGAGAAACTTAGACTTCAGTTTTCTGCAGGATAATAAATATAGATCTATTTGCCTTCTTCTATATGAAGACATCCAATTTGACCAGCATCATTTGTTGAAAACGTTGTCTTTTTGTCAGTGTCCATTTCTGGCTATCAACTATCTATAGGTATATGGGTTTACATCTTAGTCTTCAATTCCATTGAACAACATGTCTATTTTTAAGCTAATACCATTGTGGGTGCTACCATCCCTGGGCTATTGGTTCTGGGTTCTATAAGAAAGCAAGCTGAGCAAGCCAGGGGAAGCAAACCAGTAAGCACCACCATCCATGGCCTCTGCATCAGCTCCTGCTTCCTGCCCTGTGTGAGTTCCAGTCCTGACTCCCTTTGGTGATGAACAGCCATGTGGAAGTGTAAGGTGAGTAAACCCTTTCCTCCACAACTCACTTCTTGGTCATGATGTTTGTGCAGGAATACAAAACCTGACTAAGAAAACTGTGCATTTTTTTATTACCATTGTTCTGATGCATAACTTGAGATCAGGAAAGCTGAGACCGGCTTCAATTTTTTTATTTTAGGATTCTTTCAGCTGTCTTTGGCTTTTTGTGTTTCTCTACAGTGTTGAGAATTTTCCTTTGAAAATTTGTGAAGAATTATATTGAAATTTTGATATGAATTGCATTTAATTTGTAGATTGATTGTGGTAGGATGGCCATTTTTGCTATGGTAATCCTTTTGATCCATGAGCATGGGAGACCTTTCTATCTTCTGATATCTTCAATTTCTTTCTTCAAAGACTTACAGTTTTTAATCACACAGATATTTCATTTACTTGGTTAGAGTTACCCCAAGATATTTTATGTTATTTGAGGCTATTGTGAAAGGTGCTGTTTCCTTGATTTCTTTCTCAGTCTGTCATTTGTATCTAGAAGTGTTACTGCTTTCTGTGAGTTAATTTTGTATCCAGCTACTTTGCTGAACATGTTTCTCAGCAGTAGAAGCTCCTCAGTCAAATATTTAGGGTCATTTTTGTATATTATTATATCATCTGCAAATAAAGATATTTTGGCTTCTACCGTTTCAATTTGCATAACATTGATCTCTTTCACTTGTCTTATTTCTCTAGCAAAGCCTTCAGGTTCTATATTGAATAGGTAGAGAGTGGGAAAGCTTGTCTTATTCCTGATTTTAGCGAAATTGCTTTTAGTTTCTCCCCATTTAATTTGATGTTGGCTAGAGGCTTGCTGTAATCTGCCTTTATTATTTTTATGCATGACCATTGGATCTCTAGTCTCTCCATGAATTTTTTTCATGAGTGTTGGATTTTTGTCAAAGGTCTTTTCTGAATCTCATGAAATGATCATGTGTGTATGTATGGTTTTTTGATTTGTTTAGGTTGTGGTTACATTTATTGATTTTGCATATTGAACTACCCCTGCCTCTCTAGGATAAAACCTACTTGATCATGCTGAATATTCTCTTGGATGTATTCTTGGATTTGTTTTGTAAGGTTTTCCTTTTGTGTATATGTTCATAAAGGAAACTGGTCGATAATTTTCTTTCTTGGGTCTTTGTGTGGTTTGAGTAGCAGGGTAAGTGTAGCCTTAGAGAATGAACTGAGCAATGTTTCTTCTGTTTCTACTCTATGGAATCATTTGAGGAATATTAGCATTAATTCTTCTTTGAAAGTCTGGTAAAATTCTGCATTAAACCATCTGGCCCTTAGCTTTTTTCTTTTCTTTCTTTTGTTTTTTAAGAAAATTACCCATTTCTTTTAGCTTTTCCAATTTAACAGAGTGCACAAAGTACAGATTTTTAAAATACTTCTTTATGATTCCCTGGTTTTCCTCGGTGTCTATTGTTATGTCCTTCTTTCATTTCTAATTTTGTTAATTTTGATATCCTCTCTCTACCTTGTAGTTATTTTGAATAAGGATTTATCAATCTTATTGATTTTCCCAAAGAACCAACTCCTTGTTTTATTGATTCTTTATATTGTTTCTATTTTATAGATTTCATCCTTAGTTTGCTATTTGTTGCCATCTACTTTTTCTTTGGTGTGATATTTTTGGCTTATGATATCTGTTAGTTCAAGCACTTCTCTGTTTAGTTTTGTCTGGATCACTTGTTACTTGGTGAGAATACAGTATTAAAGTTTCCCACTGTCAGTGTGTGAGGATCAAATGTGATTTAAGCTATTTAGTAGTGTTTCTTTTACAAACATGATTGCCCTTGTCTTTAGGGAATAGATGTTAAAAATTGAGGGAGGTGTGTGTGTGTGTGTGTGTGTGTGTGTGTGTGTGTGTGTGTGTGTGTGTGTGTTTTCCTTCCTTTGATTTTGGTAGTCTGGGGTTATTTATCCCCCGTTGTAGTGACAATACCTGGTTGTCAACTTGATTATCTGGAATGAACTACACTCCAGAATTGGCAGGCTCACTTGTGATCCTGATCTTGAGGCTGAGAGATACAAGTTTCTGACCTGGATCTTGGCATGGAGATCTTGAGGCATAGTGGCTATGAATCCCAGGAGACTAAGATCTCTGAGTTTAAGGTCATTTGGAACAAAGTAAGTGCCAGATCCAGGTGTGATAGTACACATCTTTAATCTGGGACGCACATTCTCCTGGAGACCTACATAAGGGCGTTGGAAGAAGGAAGATTCTCTCTCTTCTTCCTCTGCTTGCCTTGTGAAACTGAGAAACACTAGATCTTAGACGCGTCCATTCACAGCTGCTGCTGACCATTGTTGGGAAGTTTGACTATAGACTGTAAGTCATCAACAAATTCCCTTACTATATAGAGACTACCCATAAGTTCTGTGATTCTAGAGAACCCTGACCTTTGTTTTCATGGGTATATTTGAACTCCTTAGGATGGAATTTGCCTTCTAGCACCCTCTGTAGGGCTGGATTTGTAAACAAATATTGCTTAAATTTGGTTTTATCATGGAATATCTTGTTTTCTCCATCTATGGTCATTGGAAGTTTTGCTGGGTATAAAACTCTTGCCTGGGCATCTTTTGCCTCTTACAGTATGTAGCACATGTGTCCAGGACCTTCTGACTTTCAGAGTGTCCATTGAGAAGTCAGGTGTAATTCTAATAGGTCCACCATTATATGTTACATAGTCTTTCTCCCTTGCAGCTTTTACTTTCTTTCTTTGTTCTGTATGTTTAGTGTTTTGGTTATTATGTGATGAAGGGGATTTCTTTTATGTTGTAAACAGATTGGTATTCTATATGTTTCTTGTACCTCTTTAGGCATCTCCTTCTTTAGGTTAGGAAATATTTCTATGATTTTGTTGAAAGAATTCTCTTAACCTTTGAGCTGCGATTCTTCTTTTTACTCTATTCTTACTATTTTTATGTTTGGTCTTTTCATAGTCCCATAGATTTCTTGGATGTTTTTTTCAGAAGCTTTTTTTAGATTTAATATGTTCTTTGACTGTACCTTCAATGCCAAAGATTCTCTCTTCCATCTCCTGTTTTCTGAAGTTCCTATTCAAATTCTTAAATTCTTCATTTCCAGAATTCCCTCAGTTTGGGTTTTCTTCACTTCAATTTCAATTTTCGGATCTTGAACAGTTTTAGTCATTTTCTTCCACTATGCTTTCCTGGATTTCTTTAAAGGGTTTATTTATTTCCTCTTTAAGGAACTCTATCATATTCACGCACGTGGTTTTTTTTCTTATGCTTTGTCTTAGTCAGGGTTTCTATTCCTGCACAAACATCATGACCAAGAGGCAAGGAGGGGAGGAAAGGGTTTATTCAGCTTACTTTCATGTTGCTGTTCCATCACCAAAAGAAGTCAGGACTGGAACTCAAGCAGGTCAGGAAGCAGGAGCTAATGCAGTGGCCATGGAGGAATGTTTATTACTGGCTTGCTTAGCTTGCTTTCTTATAGAACCCAAGACAACCAGCCTTGGGACAGCACCACCCACAATGAGCGGGGTCCTCCCACACTGACCACTAGTTGAGAAAATGCCTTACAGCTGAGTATCATGAAGGCATTTCCACAACCGAGGCTCCTTTTCTGTGGTAACTCCAGCTTGTGTCAAGTTGACAAACAAAACTAGCCAGTACATGCTTCATCTATTTTGGGATATTCAGGGACTACTGTGCTCGGATAGCTGGACTCTAGAGAAGATGAGAAATGCTGGCTGTTAGATTATATTTTTAGACTGACATCTAGGCATCTGGAATTAGGATGATTATAGCTCTAGGTGCTGGTTTCTGGTTTTGTCTTGCCTTGGTGTGTGTTTTGTTCCTTGATTTCAGTTTCCTCTATGGACTTTCAGAGTGTGATGGCTATGTATTGCCTGGTAGGAATTTTTCTTTGGACCTATTATTTGTGACCATTTTGAGGGGTAATGGGGGCTCCAGTGTTACTGGGTATTAAGAGTTGACATCCCTTGAGGGACAGAGAAAAGATGAATGATGTCAGTTCAAGGCCAGGACTGTTTCTGTAGCAATACTCAAAACTCAAAACAGATATTGGAAATGAACAAAATAATGACTGATTGAACAACTGGAAATGTTGGATATTCAAAACCACATACTAAGAAGTCTCCTATGATTTAGGCACTCAAGACCTTAGTTGGCACACAACCTGTAATAATCCAGGCATTCTTTGATTTAGTCAAAATGCCTGTTGGTCTTTCCTTAGTGAACTGCATATATCTCAAAGCTTTATTCCTCACGTGAACCAACTAGCCACATGGTTTGCTTAAAAATTGAAAATGCTTTAATATGTATGTAGATAGCCCAAAAGCATTGTAAATGCATTTGAGTTGTAAGAAAGTAGTTAGATGCCCAATCTAAATGTATTTTCCTTAGGTCATTGAAATGGGAAACTAAAAACATATTTGTAATTCCTGTCTTTTTGGAGTCTGACAGCCTCAGATACTTGTATAAATCTGAAACAGAAGGCAGACAAAAGTTCTTCTGCTCCATAAAGAAGCTGAGCATGCTGTAGTCTTCTCTTCTGTGTTGCTTCCCTTCCAGATGAAGGGATGGGTTTTAATATGAGAGATGGGATTTGGGGGAAAGTATGGGTGGGATGAGGTTTATAGGAGTGGATAAAACATTATACCCTGAGATGTCAGCTGATTTAAAGGTTCCAGGTAGCTGTTCTCCTGCCATCATAGAACCCACATAGCCAACATGGTGTTATAATGTCTGATTTTTGACTTCTTGTGATAACAAAGATCTAGGAGTGGAAGCAGGAGTGTTGAAATACAATACTAACACAGGAAAGCTGGTCAGTCGCATAAATATAAGATTGAGTATCTAATGCAACCAAAGACTCCATTAAATAGTTCCTAGTTTATTTTATAATCTTTAAAATTAAAATAAAATCACATCATCTTTGTACTCCTAAATCTCTTACCATTTCCTTCTCCCAAACCCTCTTGATCCTTATCTACTCAAAATGCATAAATGTATGCCTACAATTCGCTGAGTCTGTTCAGTGATGCTTACATATGTATGTTTCCAGGTCTGAACACTAGGTATTGGAAAGCCAGTTAGGGGCTCAACTGTGGGGACAACTAATTCTCTCTTAGAAGTGCTTAGTAGCTTATAGTTCTTTGTCTCAGTATAAATACCCTTTAAGTTTCCCCAACCCACACTACCATGTCTGATGGTATTGTCCTTATTTAGGTCTCCTTTAAGTAACCATATTATCGTGGTTTCATGGGTGCAGCCTCTATGTCATTTCTAGGAGACACACACTCTGTGGTTATTAGGATATGGAGAATGTAGTAGTCAGGAATTAGTGGTTTAGTAAAGTGTTAGTAATAGTTTCTATCATAATATCCATGACCTCAGTAGCCATGGGTAATTAGCTAGGGTTCCAGTAACAGACAGGATTTCCCTCATGTTGAGCAAACCATAATTTAAATCCAATGACAAACCTTTTTCACCGGATATGAATGCCACTGTTGGCCTCTTTGGGGCACCCTATCATGTTGGTCACTTGGTGGTTAATAGGCATCACAATTGATAGTTTTCCTCCCTTGGCAGCTTCTATGGAACCTGTCAGAATTATGAAAGCTACTCCTCATGGAGGAATTCTAGTGTTACATGTAGCCCAAATTCTCTGAATCCTATGGCCCACATGCTTGATATTTTCAGCCTTGCTTTCAATTCCTAAGAAATGACTAAGGGAAGTGTCATTAATCTATATTTTTGGAGTATCTCTTGGAACCCCATGAATAGCAACTCAAAAGGAGATTTCTTGTGTTTGAGGATCTAGCTTAGAGACTTTTGGTTTCAGGATACATCCTGTCTCATTTGGGGACTTGGTTTGTTCTGGTTATTCAGGGATGAGGTTTGATCCCTGACTCCTGAAGTTGAGGATGTGTCATAGGCTGCTCTGGGTTCACGTTCTGGCTGGGCTGCTTTCCTCTCAGGCTTTGTCCTGGAGTTCTCACACTTAGGTTTTATCCGGGCTCCTTCGATTTCAGGATTTAGCCAGGCTACTTATTTATTAGGTTACATCCCATGCTAAAAAAACCCACATATGTAGTGGCAGGACCCTCATGTGCATACCCCTAAGGCTCACTGGTGGCATTGATCACCATTTTTCAATCCACAAATTAATCCATCCATAATCAGAAAACAATATAAAAAATAATCCTACAATGAAAGTGATAAGAGCTTTGGGTGAGAAGACCCAAGTATTTTTAGGAATCATTCGCCTTTCCTATCCCTGAAAAGTCTGTTCTAACTCTGTGATATTAATTGCTAATGCTGTTTCCTCTGATGCTGGCCCAAATATACTGCATTCAGAATCTGCAGGTCCCTGTCCAGGAATGGGAGCAGCCAGGTAACTGCAGCTTGGACCTCCGTAGAATGTTACCTGAAAGTCTATGGAAAAGCCAGTGAAATATGTGATCATTGACCTTTCTTTTCGTGTTATCTGATGGACACATATCTCTTAAGGGAAAGGATATATGGGAAATGAAGTTAATCAGACCTGGGTGGGAAAGAAAAGCCTGGTGAACATGGAAACCCAAGTTAGAGATATTGACCAGCACATGAAAAAACCACAGGATGATGTCCACAGAAACCCCACACAAATACCCAGGGGCACTGTGAACGACATACATTGACAAATAACATGGGAATGGGACGCAGAGATGCATGTAGCTGGATAGTGAACATGCCAGAAAATCTGCCTCCTAAACTTCCCAAGATCAGGGACAAGGTCAGAGTTGCAAAATATTGATCCCTGATTCATCTATTTGAAGGAACATAGCACATTTTGCTGTTCACTAGGCGAGGGCTCCAGCTTACTTGGGCCCTTTAGTCTCCTTAGGAGACTCCAACTAAAGGCAAAAGCACAAACCATGGATAGAGGTACACTCATCTTCAGGATGAGGTGTGAGCCTACAGATGTGTGCCCTGCACATGGAGACAGCAGGTGAGAAAGAGATGTGGCAGTGCTAGCCACCCACACTTGCTGTTTGTAACCATCACAACCTGTTTTAATAAGTTCAATTGAGCATTGAAAACCATTATTCAGAAGTACAGGAAACGAGCCAAAATATACAATTCAGGAAAAGACATAGTAGAAGATGAACATTATATTTATTGAAAACTATGTACACAATGCTGGAGCACGAAATGTCTGCTAAAGAATAATGTAAGACTACAAGGCCTTGTTGTGGTCCTGGCTTCCTTGTAGTGAAAGTTGTCAAGGATCTTAATAAGGGAGGGAGTAGCCCACACACAATTGAATTTAAGCTGGACCTTGGGTATTCTGTAGTCAGGGAGCTGCCAGGATCTCTCTGATGTCACTCTATGGTCTTTGCCATTATTGCACTCCTCAGACCAGCACCTCTTGTGGTTGTGCCCAACCATCCTAGAGTAGTGGGTATGGCCTAGGCATAAATAATCATGGTATCAGTTGAAATTAAGACATTGAATCAGATCACTTCATGGTATACTAACCACAGTGTTGTTTCATTTTAGGCTTGAACTGGCCACACTTATTTGTTTGGGACAAGGCTTCCTTGAGTAAGAGTAAATACAAGACAATTTAGATATTACATTTGGGCCAAACTATATCGAAAGGGTTGAGATTGGCAATAATCAATTGGCCCAAGCCTTGTTATTTGTAGAAAAAGCCTAATCTATAGCCCACACTTGATTAGGACCCAGGCTTCTTGAAGGTCAGAAATAGGCCTAGGACCACATCTCTCATACTCTGGGCCTGAGTCTCTTAAGGACTAAGGATAGTCCGAGGCCCCATCTCTTAATTTTGGCCGAGGCCTGTTCAAGGTCAGGGATTGGCCCAGGTCGATATTTCTTCTTCTTTGGGGCCAGGCCTCTTCAAGGGTTAGGGATAGGACCCGGCCCACATCACTTCTTCATATTGGCCCAGGCCCATATTTCTTTTTGGGCCCAGGCTTCGACAAGGGGAAAAGATTGGCCCAGGCCCACATCACATTTTTTTTTGGGCCTTAGGGCCTCTTCAGGGTCGGGGATTGACCCAGGCCTGTATTTCTTCCTCTTTGGACCCAGGCCTCTTCAAGGGTTAGGGATAGGCCCAGGACCACATCAGTTGTTCCTTTAGGCTCAGGCCTCTTCAGGGTCAGGGATTGGCCCAGGCCCATATTTCTTCTTCCTTGGGCCCAGGCCTCTTCAAGGGTTAAGGATAGGCCCAGGTCCACATCAGTTCTTCCTTTGGGCCCAGGCCCTCTTCAAGGGTAGTGGATAGGCCCAGGCCCACATCAGTTCTTCCTTTGGGCCCAGGCCTCTTCAAGGGTAAGGGATAGGCCCAGGCCCACATCACTTCTTCATTTGGGCCCAGACCTCTTTTCGGTCAGGGATTGGCCCAGGCCCATGTTTCTTCATTTTGGGCCCAGGCCTCTTCAGGGTCAGGGATTGAACCAGGCCCATATTTCTTCTTCATTTGGGCCCAGGCCTTTTCTGGGTCAGAGATTGGCCCAGGCCATATTTCTTTTCTTTGGGCCCAGGCCTCTTCAGCGGTTAGGGATAGGCCCAGGCCCCACATCACTTCTTCATTTGGGCCCAGGCCTCTTCTGGGTTAGAGATTGGCCCAGGCCCTTATTTCTTCCTTTGGGCCCCAGGCCTCTTCAAGGTTAGGGATAGGCCCAGGCCCACATCACTTCTTCATTTGGGCCCAGGCCCACATCACTTCTTCATTTGGGCCCAGGCCTTTTCTGGGTCAGGGATTGGCCCAGGCCCATGTTTCTTCTTTTTGGGCCCAGGCCTCTTCAAGGTCAGGAATAGGCCCAGGCCCACATCACTTCTTCATTTGGGCCCAGGCCTTTTCTGGGTCAGAGATTGGCCCAGGCCCATATTTCTTTTCTTTGGGCCCAGGCCTCTTCAACGGTTAGAGATAGGCCCAGGCCCACATCACTTCTTCATTTGGGCCCAGGCCTCTTCTGGGTTAGAGACTGACCCAGGCCCATATTTCTTCTTTTTGGGCCCAGGCCTCTTCAAGGTCAGGGATAGGCCCAGGCCCACATCACTTCTTCATTTGGGCCCAGGCCTTTTCTGGGTCAGGGATTGGCCCAGGCCCATATTTCTTCTTTTTGGGCCCAGGCCTCTTCAAGGTCAGGGATAGGCCCAGGCCCACATCACTTCTTCATTTGGGCCCAGGCCTCTTCTGGGTTAGAGACTGACCCAGGCCCATATTTCTTCTTTTTGGGGCCCAGGCCTCTTCAAGGTCAAGGATAGGCCCAGGCCACATCACTTCTTCATTTGGGCCCAGGCCTTTTCTGGGTCAGGGACGGGCCCAGGCCCTTATTTCTTCTTTTTGGGCCCAGGCCTCTTCAAGGTCAGGGATAGGCCCAGGCCCACATCACTTCTTCATTTGGGCCCAGGCCTTTTCTGGGTCAGAGATTGGCCCAGGCCCATATTTCTTTTCTTTGGGCCCAGGCCTCTTCAACGGTTAGGGATAGGCCCAGGCCCACATCACTTCTTCATTTGGGCCCAGGCCTTTTCTGGGTCAGGGATTGGCCCAGGCCCATATTTCTTCTTCTTTGGGCCCAGGCCTCTTCAAGGTCAGGGATAGGCCCAGGCCCACATCACTTCTTCATTTGGGCCCAGGCCTTTTCTGGGTCAGGGATTGGCCCAGGCCCATATTTCTTCTTTTTGGGCCCAGGCCTCTTCAAGAGTTAAGGATAGGCCCAGGCCCGCACACTTCTTAGGGCCCAGGCCTCTTCTGGGTCAGGGATTGACCCAGGCCCATATTTCTTCTTCTTTGGGCCCAGGCCTCTTCAAGGGTTAGGGATCGGCCCAGGCCCACATACTTCTTTTGGTTCCAGGCCTCTTCAGGGTCAGGGATTGGCCCAGACCCATATTTCTTCTTCTGTGGGCCCAGGCCTCTTCAAGGGTTAAGGATAGGCCCAGGCCCACATCACTTCTTCATTTGGGCCCAGGCCTCTTCTGGTTCAGGGATAGGCCCAGGCCCGTATTTCTTCTTTTTGGGCCCAGGCCTCTTCAGGGTCAGGGATTGGCCCAGGCCTACTTTTCTTCTTCTCTGGGTCTGGTCCTCTTCCATGGTTAGTGCTAGGCCCAGGCCCACATCACTACTTCCTTTTGGCCCGGGCCTCTTCATCGTCAGGGACCGGGCCAAGCCTATATCTCTACTTGTTTTGGACATGGACTCCTTCAAGGTCAGGGTTTGGCCAGGAGACATAATTTTTTTTGTTTGTTCTCTGGGCCTATTACATTTCATTCCCACCTATGTAGGTCCATAAATTTTTGGGGTCAAGGTATCTTATTCTTTTTGGAATTGAAATACAGCATACATTTGAGTCCATATTTGTCCAAAATTACTTTGTTGTTAGCCATCATCTATGGCCAATGTTCCTGGGAAAAAATAAACAGATATTGATAGAAGAAAATATTTAGTTTCCTTCCCTGGCATCTTTTTTTTTTTTTTTTTATTAACTTGAATATTTCTTATATACATTTCGAGTGTTATTCCCTTTCCGGTTTCCGGCAAACATCCCTCCCCCTCCCCTTCCTTATGGGTGTTCCCTCCCACCCTCCCCCATTGCCACCCTCCCCAACAGTCTAGTTCACTGGGGTTCAGTATTAGCAGGACCCAGGGCTTCCCCTTCCACTGGTGCTCTTACTAGGATATTCATTGCTACCTATGAGGTCAGAGTCCAGGGTCAGTCCATGTATAGTCTTTAGGTAGTGGCTTAGTCCCTGGAAGCTCTGGTGGTTTGGCATTGTTGTACATATAGGTCTCGAGCCCCTTCAAGCTCTTCCAGTTCTTTCTCTGATTCCTTCTAACGGGGGTCCTATTCTCAGTTCAGTGGTTTGCTGCTGACTTTCGCCTCTGTATTTGCTGTATTCTGGCTGTGTCTCTCAGGAGCGATCTACACTTCTGCACTTCTTTGCTTCATCCATGTTGTCTAATTGGGTGGCTGTATATATATGGGCCACATGTGGGGCAGGCTCTGAATGGTATGCACTTATTGATAAGTGGCTATTAGCCCAAATGCCTGAATTACCCTAGATGCCTAGAACAAATGAAACTCAAGACGGATGATCAAAATGTGAATGCTTCACTCCTTCTTTAAAAGGGGAACAAGAATACCCTTGGCAGGGAAGAGAGAGGCAAAGATTAAAACAGAGACTGAAGGAACATCCATTCAGTCCCTGGCATCTTGAATGTACTCAGAACATCATTGACCTGTCCTCTGGGTAACATGCTCAGACATTGACACACTGAACTCACAATCCACATGAAACAAATTATACATTATATAAATACAAGATAAAGAAGCTGGCTGGAATAGTCCTTTCCTGTTGCCTAGCTGTCTGTGCCTGTGGTAGAGAGGACCCATGAACTCATGTGGAAATATTATTGCTTCTAAGTTAGGAGAAGCAAGGCCCCATGATGTATTTCCTTCCTTCTGGAGTGAGAGCACATGATGAAACATCACAAAGAGGAAGTATAGAGGTTAGTGCTCCAAATATCTTGACAAGGCATTGGAGACTATGCAGATCTTCACACAGCCTCTGTGTGTGTGCCATCCATGATCATGCTCTGTGAGGATATCCCCTTAGTCCTTGCTATTACCACTCTTCTCAAGATCGTATCTATTTTTTCCATCCAAAACCCTCAGACACTGAACTGTGCCCAGGTCACCCCTTTCACAAAGAGCTTCCTGTAAAGTACATGTACTGATGTGAGATTGGGTTTTTCCCCAAAGATTTTCTGAGCTGACTTACCTGAAAGGGACCCCTGGCACCTTCTCCTATAATAGATTCTGCTGCCCCCAGAACTAGGACACACCCATAACCTGGACAGTGACCCTTATGTGAGGTCACAAAGGCCAAGTCTCTCCCTGTTTAGAAAAGCTCATAGGCTGTCCAGGCACTTTTGAACTGCTATCAGATTGATTGAAATGTTGTCCTACAACCAGTCCCTTCACCACCATTAAACACAGCTTGTAGTAGGGTCTCCCAGAAAGCATTTCATGAAGTTTCCCTCCCTGACCTCATGATAATCAGTGACTTCTGAGAATGTCACTAAAAAAGAGCTGACATGATTGATACTCTACACACATACAGATTCATTCATGAACACAGTAATACCCATCTTATAAATATCAATATGAAAATTAGATGGAGAATGTGATATCAAGGTCTATACCCATGAAGGGAAGGGCCCATGAGTTGAATATAAAGATTATTTCGAGGAATGGTCATATCTAGAGAAGCCAGTGAAAAGGTTCTGGTAAAGCTCTTCCTATGTACCTATGTAGTGTATTCTCCCTAAAAGGATGACATGGGTGTGGGGCGTGTGATGTAAGTAGTTGATCATTTATCTGCTTGAGCTTTGAGGCTTAAGAGCAGGTGCTAACTTCACAGTTTCTACCAGAGTCCACTCTTCCTGGCATGGTGGCATGGGTATAGTGCCTTCTACATTATCTATATCTATATCTATATCTATATCTATATCTATATCTATATCTATATCTATATCTATATCTATATCTATATATCTTACCAGTCGGCAGGCATCCTTGTTTCACTGCTCTTTTGGCTACTTAACAGATCTCCTGTCGTGTTAGATAAGAAACCCCCCAAGAACTTCACTGAGCCCTTATGACTGGCATTCAGGTCCTTGTTCCTGATCTTTATATCTGAAGTCACATGCATTCCCATATACACACTCCCAGAGCATGCACACTAGCATACAATTTAAATATGATTGTATAGTGTACAGGGTTGGTTAGAGTGCTGAATATTTTCTGTTGAGTCCCTGCTTTCAGTCATGCTGAGGACAACCCCTGGACATAAAAGATTGCTGTGAAGAAGCTAAGTCACTTCAGAGCTCCAGACAATAGGACTCTGGAGCATCTCCTACCTGCCCTGGACACTATAGACTGCCATAGCTGATAGATGTCCCTGGCTTGGGCCACAACCTCTGAGTTTCATCTTGCACCAGTCTCGAAGCTGGAGTCTATTCATGTGGTACAGGCTGGGTGTGATCAATTCCTGGGCTTATTTTCTAGTGAGTTGTGGCTGACATCTACCTGAGTACTTGTTTGGCAAGTTCTTTAGGGTGTATGTACAAACACACACACATACACACACACACACACACACACACACACACACACACACACCATTTCTGCTTTAGCACAGGTCCTGTTAAAGGTCACTTCAAGGACCACATTATGCCTCTTATCTCCCAGTATAGCATACTAAGTTAAGTCAGGACCTCATTACAGGAATCTGTATATATTTCCAACACATCTGCAGTTCCTTCTGAATCCCAGCCCATGACTGAGTTCCCTCACACCAACACTGCCTTTACCTTGGCAATGGGCTATTATATGAGGTAACAGAGACCTGACCACACTTCTCTCCAGGTTCTTCTTATGTGCCTAGGTGAAAAACGATTGTACTTTCCCTCTTAAATAAAGCCTGAACATAAATTATCCTGTCTTATTTAGCAGTGTGTATATTTGTAGAGGACGTTATGTGACACCATCCAGTGTCATCCTCATGTACTTTCCTACATGTGGATGTAGACCTGCGGACATGAGCACACACATGAGCACACATAGAAAGAGAAAACATGTAAGTACAGAATGGGAGGGGAATGTGTTGCCATGGTGTTTCCTGTGATAGTGACATTGAAGTTTGTCCCATATTGAGGCAGCTTGCTGAGTACAAATGAGAAGATTGCTATTGTCAGGGACTGCAGTCCTCAGGGAGGATTAGACACCAGTACCAGGGATGTTAGCCCCCTTCCCTGGACAAGCAAGCTATGGGTGATGGTCAAATGTGGGCATGGCAACAGCACTGTTACCCACTTCCTGTCCTATCCAGATATATGTATGTGGCTCCTCTCCAAGGCCTCTCTCACTGGTGAGTGAGGGGTTCCTCTCCCTGAAGTCTTGAGTGGCCAGTCCCACTAGTGTGAGACTTCTGATCTGTTTCTAGCTCTCTGAGGATATGCTGTCCTCAGTCAGAAACACCTCAAGTCCCATTCCACGTTTCAGTCTCCCACATTTAAGACCCCAATGAGGAAGTACATCACGCTGAGTGAGTTACTCACGTGATGAAGTTCAGGTAGTGACCATTCCACAAAACAGCCCAAACATGGGCAAACACATGTGCTCACTGTGAATCCCAGCCCTCCTTGCTGGACTCTGAGTTGTCCTCAAGCTAAGAACTCTGCTGTTACTAGGGCGGGGCTTCATCCTGTGAGGTCACAGAGGCCTCACCTCACTGCACTCTGAGAATCACAAGGGACACCCAGGCATCCGTCATCTCACAGCTTGGTCCATCCTGTTCTCTACAAAACTGAGTCAAGCATCCTTGCAAACACTTTGGGGAATTGGCTACAAGTGTTTCTCAGAGATGCCTCCCTGGGAATCACCTACAAGCATCTCCTGTCAGCCATCCCTCTTCCCACATTACCTTCATCCTGAGAGGGTCTGATCCATCCTGTCTGCAGAAACTGAACCCTCACATGATTGCTAATGCCAGGAAGTGCTTGCTGACAGAATATTTTATTAGATACATTTCTTTTACATTTCAAATGTTATTCCCTTTCGGTTTCCTGTTCATAAGTCCCCATTCCCCCCCCTCCTCTATATGGGCATTGCCCCATCCTTCCCTTACCCCCCATTTCCTCCTACTCTGGGTGTCTAACCTTGGCAGGACCAAGGGCTTCCCCTTCCACTGGTGCCCCAACAAGGCTATTCTCTGCTACATATGCAATTGGAGTCCTCAGTCACTCCATGTATAGTCTTTGGGTAGTGGCTTAGTCCTGGAAGCTCTGGTTGGTTGGCATTGTTGTTTTTATGGTATTGCAAGCTCCTTCAACTCTTTCAATACTTTCTCTAATTTCCCCCAAGGGGGTCCTGTTCTCTGTTCAGTGGTTTGCTGCTAGCATTAACCTCTGTATTGGACATGCTCTGGATGTGTCTCTCAGGAGATAATCTCTATCTGGTCCCTTTCAGCATGCACTTTTTAGCTTCATCAATTTTATCTAGTTTGGGTGGCTGTATATATACATATAGGCCACATGGGGCAGGCCCTGAATGGCCATTCCAAAAGTCATTGCTCTAAACTTTGTTTCCATATCCCCTCCTATTGATATTATTTCCCCTTTTAAGAAGGAGTGAAAGCATCCACATTTTGATCATCATCCTTCTTGAGCTTCCTGTGGTCTGTGGATTCCAGCTTTTGGGCTAATATCCACTTCAATGAGTGCACACCAAGTGTGTTTTTCTTTGATTGGGTTACCTCACTCAGGATGATATTTTCTAGTTCATTCCACTAGCCTATGAATTTCATGAAGTCATTGTTTTTGATAGCTGAGTAGTACTCCATTGTGTAGATGTACCACATTTTCTGTATCCATTCATCTGTTGAAGGGCATCTGGGTTCTTTCCAGCTTCTGGCTATTATAAATAAGGCTGCGATGAACATAGTGGAGCACGTGTCTTTTTTATATATTGGGGCATCTTTTGGATGGATGCCCAAGAGAGGTATAGCTGGGTCCTCATGTAGTGGAATGTCCAATTTCCTGAGGAACCTCCAGACTGATTTCCAGAGTGGTTGTACCAGTTTGCAATCCCACCAACAATGGAGAAGAGCTCCTCTTTCTCCACATCCTTGCCAGCATCTGCTGTCACCTGAGTTTTTTATCTTAGCCATTCAGACCAGTATGAGGTGAAATCTCAGAGTTGTTTTGATTTGCATTTCCCTGATGACTAAGGATGTTGAACATTTCTTTAGGTGCTTTTTGGCCATTCGATAATCCTCAGCTGAGAATGTTTTGTTTAGCTCTGTACCCCATTTTTAATAGGGTTATTTGGCTCTCTGGAGTCTAACTTCTTGAGTTCTTTGTATATTTTGGATATTATCCCTCTATCAGATGTAGGATTGTAATATCTTTTCCCAATCTGTTGGTTGCCGATTTGTCCTAATGACAGTGTCCTTTGCCTTACAGAAGCTTTGCAGTTTTATGAGATCCCATTTGTCGATTCTTGATCTTAGAGCATAAGCCATTGGTGTTTTGTTCAGGAAATTTTTCCCCAGTGCCCATGTGTTTGAGACTCTACCCCACCTTTTCTTCTATTGGTTTGAGTGTATCTGGATTGATGTGGAGGTCTGACAAGAAGAATTTTCAGTCACAAAATAGATGGTTTTGTGCTGTTTTTCTGGACAATGTGTTCATTGGCACCTAAAACTTTCTCTTACTTTTTATATATTTTTATTTCGTTTTTCTTTTTTATCTGAATAGAGTTTCCCCTCCCTCTACGTCTCCCGTTGCTCCCCACCTCCTCTCCCATCTGGATCTACTCCCTTTCTGTCTCTCACTAGAAAAAAACAGGTTTCTATGAGATGAAAAAAATGTAATGAATACAATCAAATAAAATAAAATAAAAGCCATCATATCAATGTCGGATAAGAGAAGCCAATAGAAAAATAAATGAACCCCTGGAGAATGCTCAAGAACTAGAGTCCCACTCTTTTATACATTCAGGAGTCACATAAAACTACTAAACTGAAAGCAATAGTATGTATGCAGAGGACTTGGTGTAGAACTGTGCAGGCCCTGTGCATGCTGCTTCAGTCTCTGCGAGCTCATAGGAGATTTGCTGAGTTGTTTAGGCCCTGTTCTTCTGATATCCTCATTCCCTTCTATGCCCCCCAATTTTTCCAGCTCCTCTTCAGCAGGGTTCCCTGAGCTCTGAAGTGAGAGATTTAATGGGTACATCCCATTTAGAACTATGTGTTTCAAGTTTTTGTTCTCTCTCTCTCTCTCTCTCTCTCTCTCTCTCTCTCTCTCTCTCTGTGTCTGTGTGTCTGTGTGTCTGTGTGTCTGTGTCTGTCTGTCTGTCTCTTTAAAAAAAATAACAGGGGTTGGGGATTTAGCTCAGTAAAAAAAAACTTCTGCCTAAAAAATAACAGATGTTGGATGCTTACAAGGAGCAGAAGAGTCTGGGTAGCAACAAGGCTGATGTTGTCCAAATCCTATATATTAAAATCGCCATTTAACTTTCCTAAAGTCTGAACTATTTACTGTTGGAAATGCTCCCTTTGAGTCCTGAATCTTTTTCTTGGATATATGCCTGTGAGATTAAAATATTTTTATGAGAATATTTCATTTACATTTTTATTAGGTTTATCATTTTTACCAAGTTTAAATAATCTTGTTTTTTTTCCATATTGAGTAAAAGGTTATTTAATTAACCATGAGTATTTTAATCAATTTTTCATTGATCTTTAAGCTGTTGCTCCACTTTCATGTTTATTAAAATATAATGACAATATATTTTATTTTTCTATTGAGATTTACCATATTTCCAGTGAAATATTTTTATTTAGTTTAACCGCTCTGTAAGTACTGATTGGCAGTATAAAGTCTGTATATGCATATTTTGTTCGAGATATGTATATTCTACTGACTTTTCATTTTGAAATCTATTATTACATCTTGTAAATTTCACTGTTTTTTATATCGGTTCCTCTACATTCATGAATTTTTTGGTTGTTTTTTTTTTCTTTGATACCTGTATGGCAGAGCCATTAATGTGCCCTTTTCTAACGGTTCACTTTAATTATTTTGTATCTTTCTTCCACCTTTGTTTTAGCGCCATAATTCCTTTGATGTGTTTCTGATATTGACTGCCTGCCCCATCTGCTCTTATTCTGTACAGGCTAACATGATCATCTGTCTTCTAACTTTATCCATGTGCAGTACTTGTATTTCCCTTTTCTTATGTGTCTATATTTCTTTTAATAATTCAATATTTTCTGTCTTCGCTGTACTGCATTGCATTGGAATAAATAGATGAGATGATTTTGTTTGAAGATTTTTAGTTTTTCCTGTGCATTAATTCATTCTAAATTCCTAAAGTATAGTTTCACCAAATATTTTGGAAAAACATACTGAAGGACAATTTCAACATAGGAGGTGGATCATATTTTTTCTAATATCTAATGTTGTGTGCATGTGTCTGTGTGTGTGTATGTGTGTGTGTGTGTGGTGTCTGTGTGTGTGTGTGTGTGGGGTCTGTGTGTGTGTGTGTGTGTGTGTGTGTG